>NW_027637819.1:0-14646 GCF_951216825.1 Electrona antarctica | reverse complement strand
CACTCAGCCTGTTTCTCACTCACACTCAGCCTGTTTCTCACTCACACTCAGGCCTGTTTCTCACTCACACTCAAGCCTGTTTCTCACTCACACTCAGCCTGTTTCTCACTCACACTCAGGCCTGTTTCTCACTCACACTCAGCCTGTTTCTCACTCACACTCAGGGCCTGTTTCTCACTCACACTCAGGCCTGTTTCTCACTCACACTCAGGCCTGTTTCTCACTCACACTCAGGCCTGTTTCTCACTCACACTCAGGCCTGTTTCTCAGCCTCAGTGTTTTTATACAAGTCAGCATCGCTCCAGATTTATACGTTCCATGTCAGAGGGCAAAAAAAGCCCAACAAAAGAACCACAAATAAATAACGACATCTAAAGAGTTTGCCAAAAAAAATATAGAACTCTAAGTGGAGCGAGGAGCGAGGAGCGAGGCCGTTGGTTACAGTGGCCTATAAAAGACCAGGGTTTGTGTATTTCTTGTTCTTTTGAGGCCTGAGTCAGTGAAAGGCTCAGTGGGGTCTCCATAGTTCACATGGCAAACTCTCAAAAAGCCACGAGGGGGGGGGGGGGGGGGGGGGCTGTCCTCCCTCCTCCCTCTGCTGTCATAGTGTTGACACAGTGCTGGCCAATCTAATTTTGATTGTCAGGAGCGAGGCATGGTGATCCCCCCTCCCCCCACCCGCCCCCCTGAGATCATCAAGTTCATTTCTCTCTCTCGCTCTCTCACTCTCTCTCTCCCCCTCTCTCTCTCTCCCCCCCCCTCCCTCTCTCTCTCTCCCTCCCTCTCTCCCCCCTCCCTCTCTCTCTCTCTCTCTCTCTCTCTCTCAACACACTAGAACAATATTCAGCCGTTCCTCTTGGGCCTCACAGAGTGAGATCACTGGAGTTAATCTCTCAGGCTTCTCTCTCTCTCTCTCTCTCTTCTCTGCTCTCTCTATTGCTCCCTCTCCCTCTTTCTCTCTCTCTCTCTCGCTTCTCTCTCTATTGCTCTCTCTCTCTCTCTCTCTCTCTCTCTCTCTCTCTTCTCTGCTCTCTCTATTGCTCTCTCTCGCCCTCTCTCTATTGCTCCCTCTCTCTCTCTCTCTCTCTCTCTCTCTCTCTCTCTCTCTCTCTCTCTCTCTCTCTCTCTCTCTCTCAATTCAATATACTGTATTGGCATGACAAGCATTCTTATATTGCCAAAGCATTACATACAGTGTATGAAACAAAATAATAAATTATACATATTCAGAATCAGAACAAATAATATAAACAAGACAAGGAAAAACATAAGCAAAATGACATTGATCTATTAATTGTAGTAGACTTATAGTGTTCACCCATTGTCCCTCATTTTGTGGCAGGCTGATACATATTTTGCTGCCAACCTGGAACATTCAGCTTTTTCACCTAATAAGTAGGGGATTGCCTGGATAGAGTCAAACTGTATCCTTGTTTTTGTTATTTCTGTGAATTTGGGGTAGTATTCTTCTCTAATATGTTCATATTTTTCACATGCAGTCAAGAAGTGGAGCTCTTTCTCCACCACTCCTTGACTACAGTGAGAACACAGTCTGTCCTCTCTGGGCAGTGAGGACACAGTCTGTCCTCTCTGGGCAGTGAGGACACAGTCTGTCCTCTCTGGGCAGTGAGGACACAGTCTGTCCTCTCTGGGCAGTGAGGACACAGTGAGGACACAGCCTGTCCTCTCTGGGCAGTGAGGACACAGTGAGGACACAGCCTGTCCTCTCTGGGCAGTGAGGACACAGTCTGTCCTCTCTGGGCAGTGAGGACACAGTGAGGACACAGCCTGTCCTCTCTGGGCAGTGAGGACACAGTGAGGACACAGCCTGTCCTCTCTGGGCAGTGAGGACACAGTGAGGACACAGCCTGTCCTCTCTGGGCAGTGAGGACACAGTGAGGACACAGCCTGTCCTCTCTGGACAGTGAGGACACAGTCTGTCCTCTCTGGGCAGTGAGGACACAGCCTGTCCTCTCTGGGCAGTGAGGACACAGCTGTCCTCTCTGGACAGTGAGGACACAGTCTGTCCTCTCTGGACAGTGAGGACACAGCCTGTCCTCTCTGGGCAGTGAGGACACAGTGAGGACACAGCCTGTCCTCTCTGGGCAGTGAGGACACAGCCTGTCCTCTCTGGGCAGTGAGGACACAGTGAGGACACAGCCTGTCCTCTCTGGGCAGTGAGGACACAGTGAGGACACAGCCTGTCCTCTCTGGGCAGTGAGGACACAGTGAGGACACAGCCTGTCCTCTCTGGGCAGTGAGGACACAGTGAGAACACAGTCTGTCCTCTCTGGACAGTGAGGACACAGTCTGTCCTCTCTGGGCAGTGAGGACACAGCCTGTCCTCTCTGGGCAGTGAGGACACAGTGAGGACACAGCCTGTCCTCTCTGGGCAGTGAGGACACAGCCTGTCCTCTCTGGACAGTGAGGACACAGTGAGGACACAGCCTGTCCTCTCTGGGCAGTGAGGACACAGTGAGGACACAGCCTGTCCTCTCTGGGCAGTGAGGACACAGTGAGGACACAGCCTGTCCTCTCTGGACAGTGAGGACACAGTCTGTCCTCTCTGGGCAGTGAGGACACAGCCTGTCCGCTCTGGGCAGTGAGGACACAGTGAGGACACAGCCTGTCCTCTCTGGGCAGTGAGGACACAGCCTGTCCTCTCTGGACAGTGAGGACACAGTCTGTCCTCTCTGGACAGTGAGGACACAGCCTGTCCTCTCTGGGCAGTGAGGACACAGTGAGGACACAGCCTGTCCTCTCTGGGCAGTGAGGACACAGCCTGTCCTCTCTGGACAGTGAGGACACAGCCTGTCCTCTCTGGACAGTGAGGACACAGCCTGTCCTCTCTGGACAGTGAGGACACAGTGAGGACACAGCCTGTCCTCTCTGGGCAGTGAGGACACAGTCTGTCCTCTCTGGACAGTGAGGACACAGCCTGTCCTCTCTGGACAGTGAGGACAGGCTGTGTCCTCACTGTCCAGAGAGGACAGGCTGTGTCCTCACTGTGTCCTCACTGCCCAGAGAGGACAGGCTGTGTCCTCACTGTGTCCTCACTGGACAGTGAGGACACAGTCTGTCCTCTCTGGACAGTGAGGACACAGTCTGTCCTCTCTGGACAGTGAGGACACAGCCTGTCCTCTCTGGGCAGTGAGGACACAGTGAGGACACAGCCTGTCCTCTCTGGACAGTGAGGACACAGCCTGTCCTCTCTGGACAGTGAGGACACAGTCTGTCCTCTCTGGACAGTGAGGACACAGCCTGTCCTCTCTGGGCAGCCAGGTTTGTCTATATCGGCCTTTCTCGATGGCCAGGCTGTGCTCGCTGAGTCTGTACATTGTTAACGTTTTTCTGGCTTTGTTATCAGTCACCGTGCTCAAATATTCTGCCACAGTGTATTGTCTATTTAGGGCCAGATAGCAATTAAGTTTACTTTGGGTTTTTGTTGTTTCAAGCCAATAGTTTTCGTATTTTTGTTTCTGTTGATTTATAATTTGGTTGCGTGGGATTTGTTGTGGAATGATGTCGCTGTCCTGAGGCTGGTTATTGTTGGCTGATGGTTTGTTAAGCGTCAGGACCAGCTGACTGAGGGTTAGGGTTAGGGTACCCTATCATTAGGGGGTTCAGGGTTAGGGTACCCTAGTCATCATTAGGGGGGTTCAGGGTTAGGGTACCCTAGACATCATTAGGGGGGTTCAGGGTTAGGGATAGGGTACCCTAGAAATCATTAGGGGGGTTCAGGGTTAGGGTACCCTAGACATCATTAGGGGGGTTCAGGGTTAGGGTACCCTAGACATCATTAGGGGGGTTCAGGGTTAGGGTACCCTAGACATCATTAGGGGGGTTCATTGTTAGGGTTAGGGTACCCTAGACATAATTAGGGGGATTCAGGGTTAGGGTACCCTAGACATCATTAGGGGGTTCAGGGTTAGGGTTAGGGTACCCTAGTCATCATTAGGGGGGTTCAGGGTTAGGGTACCCTAGACATCATTAGGGGGGTTCAGGGTTAGGGTTAGGGTACCCTAGACATCATTAGGGGGTTCAGGGTTAGGGTACCCTAGACATCATTAGGGGGTTCAGGGTTAGGGTACCCTAGACATCATTAGGGGGTTCAGGGTTAGGGTACCCTAGACATCATTAGGGGGTTCAGGGTTAGGGTACCCTAGACATCATTAGGGGGGTTCAGGGTTAGGGTTAGGGTACCCTAGACATCATTAGGGGGGTTCAGGGTTAGGGTTAGGGTACCCAAGACATCATTAGGGAGGTTCAGGGTCAGGGTACCCTAGACATCATTAGGGGGGTTCAGGGTTAGGGTACCCTAGACATCATTAGGGGGTTCAGGGTTAGGGTACCCTAGACATCATTAGGGGGGTTCAGGGTTAGGGTTAGGGTACCCTAGACATCATTAGGGGGTTCAGGGTTAGGGTACCCTAGACATCATTAGGGGGTTCAGGGTTAGGGTACCCTAGACATCATTAGGGGGTTCAGGGTTAGGGTACCCTAGACATCATTAGGGGGTTCAGGGTTAGGGTACCCTAGACATCATTAGGGGGGTTCAGGGTTAGGGTTAGGGTACCCTAGACATCATTAGGGGGTTCAGGGTTAGGTTTAGGGTACCCTAGACACCATTAGGGGGGTTCAGGGTTAGGGTACCCTAGTCTTCATTAGGTGGGTTCAGGGTCAGGGTTAGGGTACCCTATACATCATTAGGGGGGTTCAGGGTTAGGGTACCCTAGTCATCATTAGGGGGGTTCAGGGTTAGGGTACCCTAGACATCATTAGGGGGGTTCAGGGTTAGGGTACCCTAGACATCATTAGGGGGGTTCAGGGTCAGGGTACCCTAGACATCATTAGGGGGGTTCAGGTTTAGGGTACCCTAGACATCATTAGGGGGGTTCAGGGTTAGGGTTAGGGTACCCTAGACATCATTAGGGGGGTTCAGGGTTAGGGTTAGGGTACCCTAGTCATCATTAGGGGGGTTCAGGGTTAGGGTACCCTAGACATCATTAGGGGGGTTCAGGGTTAGGGTTAGGGTACCCTAGACATCATTAGGGGGGGTTCAGGGTTAGGGTACCCTAGACATCATTAGGGGGGTTCAGGGTTAGGGTACCCTAGACATCATTAGGGGGGTTCATTGTTAGGGTTAGGGTACCCTAGACATAATTAGGGGGATTCAGGGTTAGGGTACCCTAGACATCATTAGGGGGTTCAGGGTTAGGGTTAGGGTACCCTAGTCATCATTAGGGGGGTTCAGGGTTAGGGTACCCTAGACATCATTAGGGGGGTTCAGGGTTAGGGTTAGGGTACCCTAGACATCATTAGGGGGTTCAGGGTTAGGGTACCCTAGACATCATTAGGGGGTTCAGGGTTAGGGTACCCTAGACATCATTAGGGGGTTCAGGGTTAGGGTACCCTAGACATCATTAGGGGGTTCAGGGTTAGGGTACCCTAGACATCATTAGGGGGGTTCAGGGTTAGGGTTAGGGTACCCTAGACATCATTAGGGGGGTTCAGGGTTAGGGTTAGGGTACCCAAGACATCATTAGGGAGGTTCAGGGTCAGGGTACCCTAGACATCATTAGGGGGGTTCAGGGTTAGGGTACCCTAGACATCATTAGGGGGTTCAGGGTTAGGGTACCCTAGACATCATTAGGGGGGTTCAGGGTTAGGGTTAGGGTACCCTAGACATCATTAGGGGGTTCAGGGTTAGGGTACCCTAGACATCATTAGGGGGTTCAGGGTTAGGGTACCCTAGACATCATTAGGGGGTTCAGGGTTAGGGTACCCTAGACATCATTAGGGGGTTCAGGGTTAGGGTACCCTAGACATCATTAGGGGGGTTCAGGGTTAGGGTTAGGGTACCCTAGACATCATTAGGGGGTTCAGGGTTAGGTTTAGGGTACCCTAGACACCATTAGGGGGGTTCAGGGTTAGGGTACCCTAGTCTTCATTAGGTGGGTTCAGGGTCAGGGTTAGGGTACCCTATACATCATTAGGGGGGTTCAGGGTTAGGGTACCCTAGTCATCATTAGGGGGGTTCAGGGTTAGGGTACCCTAGACATCATTAGGGGGGTTCAGGGTTAGGGTACCCTAGACATCATTAGGGGGGTTCAGGGTCAGGGTACCCTAGACATCATTAGGGGGGTTCAGGTTTAGGGTACCCTAGACATCATTAGGGGGGTTCAGGGTTAGGGTTAGGGTACCCTAGACATCATTAGGGGGGTTCAGGGTTAGGGTTAGGGTACCCTAGTCATCATTAGGGGGGTTCAGGGTTAGGGTACCCTAGACATCATTAGGGGGGTTCAGGGTTAGGGTTAGGGTACCCTAGACATCATTAGGGGGGGTTCAGGGTTAGGGTACCCTAGACATCATTAGGGGGGTTCAGGGTTAGGATTAGGGTACCCTAGACATCATTAGGGGGGTTCAGGGTTAGGGTACCCTAGACATCATTAGGGGGGTTCAGGGTTAGGGTACCCTAGACATCATTAGGGGGGTTCAGGGTTAGGGTACCCAAGACATCATTAGGAGGGTTCAGGGTTAGGGTACCCTAGACATCATTAGGGGGTTCAGGGTTAGGGTACCCTAGACATCATTAGGGGGGTTCAGGGTTAGGGTTAGGGTACCCTAGACATCATTAGGGGGGTTCAGGGTTAGGGTTAGGGTACCCTAGACATCATTAGGGGGGTTCAGGGTTAGGGTACCCTAGACATCATTAGGGGGGTTCAGGGTTAGGGTACCCTAGACATCATTAGGGGGGTTCAGGGTTAGGGTTAGGGTACCCTAGACATCATTAGGGGGGTTCAGGGTTAGGGTTAGGGTACCCAAGACATCATTAGGGAGGTTCAGGGTCAGGGTACCCTAGACATCATTAGGGGGGTTCAGGGTTAGGGTTAGGGTACCCTAGTCATCATTAGGGGGGTTCAGGGTTAGGGTACCCTAGTCATCATTAGGGGGGTTCAGGGTTAGGGTACCCTAGACATCATTAGGGGGGTTCAGGGTTAGGGTACCCTAGTCATCATTAGGGGGGTTCAGGGTTAGGGTACCCTAGACATCATTAGGGGGTTCAGGGTTAGGGTACCCTAGACATCATTAGGGGGTTCAGGGTTAGGGTACCCTAGACATCATTAGGGGGTTCAGGGTTAGGGTACCCTAGACATCATTAGGGGGGTTCAGGGTTAGGGTTAGGGTACCCTAGACATCATTAGGGGGTTCAGGGTTAGGGTACCCTAGACATCATTAGGGGGTTCAGGGTTAGGGTACCCTAGACATCATTAGGGGGTTCAGGGTTAGGGTTAGGGTACCCTAGACACCATTAGGGGGGTTCAGGGTTAGGGTACCCTAGTCTTCATTAGGTGGGTTCAGGGTCAGGGTTAGGGTACCCTAGTCACCATTAGGGGGGTTCAGGGTTAGGGTACCCTATACATCATTAGGGGGGTTCAGGGTTAGGGTACCCTAGTCATAATTAGGGGGGTTCAGGGTTAGGGTACCCAAGACATCATTAGGGGGGGTTCAGGGTTAGGGTACCCTAGACATCATTAGGGGGTTCAGGGTTAGGGTACCCTAGACATCATTAGGGGGTTCAGGGTTAGGGTACCCTAGTCATCAATAGGGGGTTCAGGGTTAGGGTACCCTAGACATCATTAGGGGGGTTCAGGGTTAGGGTTAGGGTACCCTAGACATTATTAGGGGGGTTCAGGGTTAGGGTACCCTAGACATCATTAGGGGGGTTCAGGGTTAGGATTAGGGTACCCTAGACATCATTAGTGGGGTTCAGGGTTAGGGTACCCTAGACATCATTAGGGGGGTTCAGGGTTAGGGTACCCAAGACATCATTAGGGGGGTTCAGGGTTAGGGTTAGGGTACCCTAGACATCATTAGGGGGTTCAGGGTTAGGGTACCCTAGACATCATTAGGGGGGTTAGGGTTAGGGTACCCTAGACATCATTACGGGGGTTCAGGGTTAGGGTTAGGGTACCCTAGACATCATTAGGGGGGTTCAGGGTTAGGGTACCCTAGACAGAATTAGGGGGGTTCAGGGTTAGGGTACCCTAGACATCATTAGGGGGGTTCAGGGTTAGGGTACCATAGACATCATTAGGGGGTTCAGGGTTAGGGTACCCTAGACATCATTAGGGGGGTTCAGGGTTAGGGTACCCTAGACATCATTAGGGGGTTCAGGGTTAGGGTACCCTAGACATCATTAGGGGGGTTCAGGGTCAGGGTTAGGGAACCCTAGACATCATTAGGGGGTTCAGGGTTAGGGTACCCTAGACATCATTAGGGGGGTTCATGTTCAGGGTTAGGGAACCCTAGACATCATTAGGGGGTTCAGGGTTAGGGTACCCTAGACATCATTAGGGGGGTTCAGGGTTAGGGTTAGGGTACCCTAGACATAATTAGGGGGATTCAGGGTTAGGGTACCCTAGACATCATTAGGGGGTTCAGGGTTAGGGTTAGGGTACCCTAGTCATCATTAGGGGGGTTCAGGGTTAGGGTACCCTAGACATCATTAGGGGGGTTCAGGGTTAGGGTTAGGGTACCCTAGACATCATTAGGGGGTTCAGGGTTAGGGTACCCTAGACATCATTAGGGGGTTCAGGGTTAGGGTACCCTAGACATCATTAGGGGGTTCAGGGTTAGGGTACCCTAGACATCATTAGGGGGTTCAGGGTTAGGGTACCCTAGACATCATTAGGGGGGTTCAGGGTTAGGGTTAGGGTACCCTAGACATCATTAGGGGGGTTCAGGGTTAGGGTTAGGGTACCCAAGACATCATTAGGGAGGTTCAGGGTCAGGGTACCCTAGACATCATTAGGGGGGTTCAGGGTTAGGGTACCCTAGACATCATTAGGGGGTTCAGGGTTAGGGTACCCTAGACATCATTAGGGGGGTTCAGGGTTAGGGTTAGGGTACCCTAGACATCATTAGGGGGTTCAGGGTTAGGGTACCCTAGACATCATTAGGGGGTTCAGGGTTAGGGTACCCTAGACATCATTAGGGGGTTCAGGGTTAGGGTACCCTAGACATCATTAGGGGGTTCAGGGTTAGGGTACCCTAGACATCATTAGGGGGGTTCAGGGTTAGGGTTAGGGTACCCTAGACATCATTAGGGGGTTCAGGGTTAGGGTTAGGGTACCCTAGACACCATTAGGGGGGTTCAGGGTTAGGGTACCCTAGTCTTCATTAGGTGGGTTCAGGGTCAGGGTTAGGGTACCCTATACATCATTAGGGGGGTTCAGGGTTAGGGTACCCTAGTCATCATTAGGGGGGTTCAGGGTTAGGGTACCCTAGACATCATTAGGGGGGTTCAGGGTTAGGGTACCCTAGACATCATTAGGGGGGTTCAGGGTCAGGGTACCCTAGACATCATTAGGGGGGTTCAGGTTTAGGGTACCCTAGACATCATTAGGGGGGTTCAGGGTTAGGGTTAGGGTACCCTAGACATCATTAGGGGGGTTCAGGGTTAGGGTTAGGGTACCCTAGTCATCATTAGGGGGGTTCAGGGTTAGGGTACCCTAGACATCATTAGGGGGGTTCAGGGTTAGGGTTAGGGTACCCTAGACATCATTAGGGGGGGTTCAGGGTTAGGGTACCCTAGACATCATTAGGGGGGTTCAGGGTTAGGATTAGGGTACCCTAGACATCATTAGGGGGGTTCAGGGTTAGGGTACCCTAGACATCATTAGGGGGGTTCAGGGTTAGGGTACCCTAGACATCATTAGGGGGGTTCAGGGTTAGGGTACCCAAGACATCATTAGGAGGGTTCAGGGTTAGGGTACCCTAGACATCATTAGGGGGTTCAGGGTTAGGGTACCCTAGACATCATTAGGGGGGTTCAGGGTTAGGGTTAGGGTACCCTAGACATCATTAGGGGGGTTCAGGGTTAGGGTTAGGGTACCCTAGACATCATTAGGGGGGTTCAGGGTTAGGGTACCCTAGACATCATTAGGGGGGTTCAGGGTTAGGGTACCCTAGACATCATTAGGGGGGTTCAGGGTTAGGGTTAGGGTACCCTAGACATCATTAGGGGGGTTCAGGGTTAGGGTTAGGGTACCCAAGACATCATTAGGGAGGTTCAGGGTCAGGGTACCCTAGACATCATTAGGGGGGTTCAGGGTTAGGGTTAGGGTACCCTAGTCATCATTAGGGGGGTTCAGGGTTAGGGTACCCTAGTCATCATTAGGGGGGTTCAGGGTTAGGGTACCCTAGACATCATTAGGGGGGTTCAGGGTTAGGGTACCCTAGTCATCATTAGGGGGGTTCAGGGTTAGGGTACCCTAGACATCATTAGGGGGTTCAGGGTTAGGGTACCCTAGACATCATTAGGGGGTTCAGGGTTAGGGTACCCTAGACATCATTAGGGGGTTCAGGGTTAGGGTACCCTAGACATCATTAGGGGGGTTCAGGGTTAGGGTTAGGGTACCCTAGACATCATTAGGGGGTTCAGGGTTAGGGTACCCTAGACATCATTAGGGGGTTCAGGGTTAGGGTACCCTAGACATCATTAGGGGGTTCAGGGTTAGGGTTAGGGTACCCTAGACACCATTAGGGGGGTTCAGGGTTAGGGTACCCTAGTCTTCATTAGGTGGGTTCAGGGTCAGGGTTAGGGTACCCTAGTCACCATTAGGGGGGTTCAGGGTTAGGGTACCCTATACATCATTAGGGGGGTTCAGGGTTAGGGTACCCTAGTCATAATTAGGGGGGTTCAGGGTTAGGGTACCCAAGACATCATTAGGGGGGTTCAGGGTTAGGGTACCCTAGACATCATTAGGGGGGTTCAGGGTTAGGGTACCCTAGACATCATTAGGGGGTTCAGGGTTAGGGTACCCTAGTCATCAATAGGGGGGTTCAGGGTTAGGGTACCCTAGACATCATTAGGGGGGTTCAGGGTTAGGGTTAGGGTACCCTAGACATTATTAGGGGGGTTCAGGGTTAGGGTACCCTAGACATCATTAGGGGGGTTCAGGGTTAGGATTAGGGTACCCTAGACATCATTAGTGGGGTTCAGGGTTAGGGTACCCTAGACATCATTAGGGGGGTTCAGGGTTAGGGTACCCAAGACATCATTAGGGGGGTTCAGGGTTAGGGTTAGGGTACCCTAGACATCATTAGGGGGTTCAGGGTTAGGGTACCCTAGACATCATTAGGGGGGTTAGGGTTAGGGTACCCTAGACATCATTACGGGGGTTCAGGGTTAGGGTTAGGGTACCCTAGACATCATTAGGGGGGTTCAGGGTTAGGGTACCCTAGACAGAATTAGGGGGGTTCAGGGTTAGGGTACCCTAGACATCATTAGGGGGGTTCAGGGTTAGGGTACCATAGACATCATTAGGGGGTTCAGGGTTAGGGTACCCTAGACATCATTAGGGGGGTTCAGGGTTAGGGTACCCTAGACATCATTAGGGGGTTCAGGGTTAGGGTACCCTAGACATCATTAGGGGGGTTCAGGGTCAGGGTTAGGGAACCCTAGACATCATTAGGGGGTTCAGGGTTAGGGTACCCTAGACATCATTAGGGGGGTTCATGTTCAGGGTTAGGGAACCCTAGACATCATTAGGGGGTTCAGGGTTAGGGTACCCTAGACATCATTAGGGGGGTTCAGGGTTAGGGTTAGGGTACCCTAGACATCATCAGGGGGGTTCAGGGTCAGGGTACCCTAGACATCATTAGGGGGGTTCAGGGTTAGGGTACCCTATACATCATTAGGGGGTTCAGGGTCAGGGTTAGGGTACCCTAGACATCATTAGGGGGGTTCAGGGTCAGGGTACCCTAGACATCATTAGGGGGGTTCAGGGTTAGGGTACCCTAGACATCATTAGGGGGTTCAGGGTTAGGGTACCCTAGTCACCATTAGGGGGGTTCAGGGTTAGGGTACCCTAGTCATCATTAGGGGGGTTCAGGGTCAGGGTTAGGGTACCCTAGACATCATTAGGGGGGTTCAGGGTTAGGGTACCCTAGACATCATTAGGGGGTTCAGGGTTAGGGTACCCTAGTCACCATTAGGGGGGTTCAGGGTTAGGGTACCCTAGTCATCATTAGGGGGGTTCAGGGTCAGGGTTAGGGTACCCTAGACACCATTAGGGGGGTTCAGGGTTAGGGTACCCTATACATCATTAGGGGGGTTCAGGGTTAGGGTTAGGGTACCCTAGACATCATTAGGGGGGTTCAGGGTTAGGGTTAGGGTACCCTAGACATCATTAGGGGGGTTCAGGGTTAGGGTACCCTAGACATCATTAGGGGGGTTCAGGGTTAGGATTAGGGTACCCTAGTCATCATTAGGGGGGTTCAGGGTTAGGGTTAGGGTACCCTAGACATCATTAGGGGGGTTCATGGTTAGGGTACCCTAGTCATCATTAGGGGGGTTCAGGGTTAGGGTACCCTTGACATCATTAGGAGGGTTCAGGGTTAACCCTGGAGGAGGAAGCTGACTGAGGGGACTCTTCTCTATGTTCATCTCTTGGCTTTTGAGGGCTTTATAATGATAGGATTTGGGGTCACTCAGTTTTAGGTGTTTCCAAAAATGTATGGCTCTTTCTTCGATGTTGATAAGAGGGTATTGGCCTAATTCTGCTCTGCATGCATTGTTAGGAGTCTTCCTCTGGACCCGGAGGATTCTCTTACTAAACTCTGCATGCAGGATTTCCATTGGATGTTTTTCCCATTTTCCAAAATATTTTTTTGTGAGAGGACCCCAAGACCCCAGGATCTCTCTCTCTCTCTCTCCCCCCCCCCCCTCTCTCTCTCTCCCCCCCCCCCTCTCTCTCTCTCCCCCCCCCCCCCCCTCTCTCCTATTCAGAAATCCATTGTAGAACAGAATGAATTAGTGACAGTTATTATTCAGCTAATGAGTGAGAACTCAAAACACGACGACGGACTGTGACACATTACAGCATTAATAAATCATTATTCCTGCTTACAACTACACACTATACACACTACACACACTACACACTACACACTACACACTACACACTATATACACTACACACTACACACTACACACTATACACACTATATACACTACACACACTACACACACACTACACACTACACACTATACACACTACACAACACACTATACACACTACACACACTACACACTACCCACTATACACAACACACTATACACACTACACACTACACACACTACACACACTATACACGACACACACTACACACACTACACACACTATACACACTACACACACTATATACACTACAAACTACACACACTATACACTACACACACTATACACTATACACTACACACACTATACACTACACACACTACACACACTACACACTACACACACTATACACTATATACACTACAAACTACACACACTATACACTACACACACTATACACTACACTACACACACTATACACTATACACTATAAACACTACAAACTACACACACTATACACTACACACACTACACACACTATACACTACACACTACACACTATACACTACACACTACACACTACACACTACACACTACACACACTACACACTATACACACACTACACACTATACACACTACACACACTATACACTATACACACACTACACACTACACACACTACACACACTACACACTATACACACACTACACACACTACACACTACACACACTACACACTACACACACTACACACTATACACACACTACACACTACACACACACTACACACTACACACTATACACACACTACACACTACACACACTACACACTATACACACTATACACACTATATACACTATACACACTATATACACTATACACTACACACTACACACACTACACACTACACACTACACACTATACACACACTATACACACTATACACACTATACACACTATATACACTATACACACTATATACACTATACACTACACACTACACACACTACACACTACACACTACACACTATACACACACTATACACACTATACACACTACACACACTACACACTATACACACTACACACTATACACACTACACACTACACACACTACACACTACACACACTACACACACTACACACTACACACACTACACACACTACACACTACACACACTATACACTACACACTACACACACTACACACTATACACACTACACACACTACACACACTATATACACTACACACTACACACACTATACACTACACACTACACACTATACACTACACACTATACACACACTATACACACTACACACTATACACACACACTACACACTACACACACTACACACTACACACTATACACACACTATACACTACACACTATACACACTACACACACTACACACTACACACACTATACACTACACACTACACACACTACACACTATACACTACACACTATACACTACACACTATACACTATACACTACACACTACACACTACACACACTACACACTACACACTACACACACTACACACACTATACACTACACACTACACACACTACACACTATACACACACTATACACTACACACTATACACACTACACACACTATACACTACACACTACACACTACACACACTACACACTATACACACTACACACTACACACACTACACACTACACACACTACACACTACACACTACACACACTACACACTA
>NW_027637820.1:56784-77452 GCF_951216825.1 Electrona antarctica | reverse complement strand
CACTCCCCCCCATAGTTGGTACACTCCCCCTCATAGTTGGTACACTCCCCCTCATAGTTGGTACACTCCCCCTCATAGTTGGTACACTCCCCCTCATAGTTGGTACACTCCCCCTCATAGTTGGTACACTCCCCCTCATAGTTGGTACACTCCCCCTCATAGTTGGTACACTCCCCCTCATAGTTGGTACACTCCCCCTCATAGTTGGTACACTCCCCCTCATAGTTGGTACACTCCCCCTCATAGTTGTGTACACTCCCCCTCATAGTGTGTACACTCCCCCTCATAGTTGTGTACACTCCCCCTCATAGTTGGTACACTCCCCCTCATAGTTGGTACACTCCCCCTCATAGTTGGTACACTCCCCTCATAGTTGGTACACTCCCCCTCATAGTTGGTACACTCCCCCTTATAGTTGGTACACTCCCCCTCATAGTTGTGTACACTCCCCCTCATAGTTGTGTACACTCCCCCTCATAGTTGGTACACTCCCCCTCATAGTTGTGTACACTCCCCCTCATAGTTGGTACACTCCCCCTCATAGTTGGTACACTCCCCCTCATAGTTGGTACACTCCCCCTCATAGTTGGTACACTCCCCCTCATAGTTGGTACACTCCCCCTCATAGTTGGTACACTCCCCCTCATAGTTGTGTACACTCCCCCTCATAGTTGTGTACACTCCCCCTCATAGTTGGTACACTCCCCCTCATAGTTGGTACACTCCCCCTCATAGTTGGTACACTCCCCCTCATAGTTGGTACACTCCCCCTCATAGTTGCAACTGACTAACTTCAGAAGATAGTCTGGTGCAGTGTTGTTTTCGTCGACTAAAACTAAGACGAAAAATGTTCGTCGACTACCTTTTTTCACTGACGAAAACTAAATGGAAACTACATGAAAACTAAGCTATGATGACTAAAACTAAGACTAAATATACTGACAATTTCGTCAACAAATAAAAACTAGACTAAAATGTTAGGAAGCGACTAGTGGACAAGAGATCCAGTATAAGTCATTTTACACTTGGTTGCATGCTGAAAATAGCCGATCTACAAGTTCACAATGCGTCGCAGCGCGACGCATTGTGAACTTGTAGATCGGCTATTTTCAGAAAGTGTAAAATCAGTCATTACGACGGCATCAAGGCCCACCAAAATACATTTTAGTCGACTAAATCAACTGTCGATTTAGTCGACTAAAATCGCATGACATTTAGTCGACTAAAACTAGACTAACACTAAGGCATTCCAGGTGACTAAAATGTGACTAAAACTATATGAAAAACTATTCAAAAGACTATGACTAAAACTAAAATCAAATTTTGCTGCCAAAAACAACACTGGTCTGGTGTGATGGGGTCTCTTCATTGACGGTACAGACTCATAGCCTTTATCACCAAGCTTCCATCCATACTCCAGTACATTATGGATGGATGGTTAGTGGTTAGTGTACAGTACACTGGCTGTACACTGTACATCCAGTGATGGACTTTGCAGCAGCAGCCAAATCTCTCTGGATCTGGTCTGGATTTAAGCTCGGAGAGAGTGCTGTGCTGCGGCTCCTGTTGTTGGGGGCCGTTTTTCTGGTTTGATACTCCCAGTGGTAGTAATTCTGCAAGACTGACAAAGTGGAGAGGAAGTTTTGGACATCCAAGCCAACAAGGAGGGCATCATCACAGCCAGCTGTGAACTCTTCAAGTTCATGTTCCATGGGGAATCGCACGAAAGTTTTGGGGACTGGAGATTTGACATCTTCAGCAAGCAGGCCGCTACTGGGAGTATCAGACCAGAAAAACTGCCCCCGACAACAGGAGCCGCAGCACAACACTCTCTACGAGCTTATATCCAGACCAGAGATTGGCAGCTTCCATTCATACTCCTGTACAATAGTGGAGAATGGATGGAAGCTTGGTGACAAAGGTGACATATTAGTTATTATGCATGTTTGGGACATACAAAAGCAGCCAATTTTATGGCCAGGAAGTCATTTTTACTGAAAGGTAATGGCTGGAACTGATTCAGCACCCCAAAAAAAAAACCTATTTACAAACCTCAGAAGCTCATAATGTCCTGCATTTATCCTAGGCTCTCCGGGTAATTGGCTCCCACAAAGTTTCCCAAGGGAGTTGGCTTGGAACATTTTTTTCTGTGATAGTAGACACCTTTATGAACACATCTGTGAAGAAAGCTAGTAGTAAGCATTTTTTTCCCCAGATTTGCCACAACTTAAGCAAATTTTCCCTAACTAATTGAAAAATAGCAGATAGCTAGCTCATAGCACGCCACCGAGTGGCGCGCTACGAGCTTGTAGGTCTGCTATTTTTGAAAAATCGCTAAAATGTGCCTCAAATCTTTCAGAAAATTGTCCTGAATGGGTGAAAGACCCCTGGATTGACGGGTAATGGCTGCTGTGTGGGGGGGGGGGGGGGGGGGGGGTTCTCCTGACTGACTGATGGGGGGAGGCTTTTTCTCTCTCTCTCCTCCCCTCGACTGTCAGAGAGGGGTGAGACAGAGGGATGAGACTGGGGGGAGTTGCAGGGGTGGGGGGGGGGGGGGGGGGGCTGACGATATTAGATGGAAGAGGCGATCAACGTCAATATCTCTGAAAGGATGAATGGAGAGAGAGAGATATTGATTGATTGTTTGATTGATTGACGTATTTCTGACCAGTATGTAGAATAGGTACATTTAACCAGTATGTAGAATAGGTACATGGTACATTTAACCAGTATGTAGAATAGGTACTTTTAACCAGTATGTAGAATAGGTACATTTAACCAGTATGTAGAATAGGTACATTTAACCAGTATGTAGAATAGGAACATTTTACCAGTATACAGAATAGGTAAATTTAACCAGTATATATAATAGGTACATTTAACCAGTATGTAGAATAGGTACATTTAACCAGTATGTAGAATAGGTACATGGTACATTTAACCAGTATGTAGAATAGGTACATTTAACCAGTATGTAGAATAGGTACATTTAACCAGTATGTAGAATAGGTACATTTAACCAGTATGTAGAATAGGAACATTTTACCAGTATACAGAATAGGTAAATTTAACCAGTATATAGAATAGGTACATTTAACCAGTATGTAGAATAGGTAAATTTAACCAGTATGTAGAATAGGTACATTTAACCAGTATGTAGAATAGGTACATTTAACCAGTATACAGAATAGGTACATTTAACCAGTATGTAGAATAGGTACATTTAACCAGTATGTAGAATAGGTACATTTAACCAGTATACAGAATAGGTACATTTAACCAGTATATAGAATAGGTACATTTAACCAGTATATAGAATAGGTACATTTAACCAGTATATAGAATAGGTACATTTAACCAGTATGTAGAATAGGTACATTTAACCAGTATATAGAATAGGTACATTTAACCAGTATGTAGAATAGGTAAATTTAACCAGTATGTAGAATAGGTACATTTAACCAGTATGTAGAATAGGTACATTTAACCAGTATGTAGAATAGGTAAATTTAACCAGTATGTAGAATAGGTACATTTAACCAGTATGTAGAATAGGTACATTTAACCAGTATGTAGAATAGGTACATTTAACCAGTATATAGAATAGGTACATTTAACCAGTATGTAGAATAGGTAAATTTAACCAGTATGTAGAATAGGTACATTTAACCAGTATGTAGAATAGGTACATTTAACCAGTATACAGAATAGGTACATTTAACCAGTATGTAGAATAGGTACATTTAACCAGTATGTAGAATAGGTAAATTTAACCAGTATACAGAATAGGTACATTTAACCAGTATGTAGAATAGGTACATTTAACCAGTATACAGAATAGGTACATTTAACCAGTATATAGAATAGGTACATTTAACCAGTATGTAGAATAGGTACATTTAACCAGTATGTAGAATAGGTACATTTAACCAGTATACAGAATAGGTACATTTAACCAGTATGTAGAATAGGTACATTTAACCAGTATGTAGAATAGGTACATTTAACCAGTATGTAGAATAGGTACATTTAACCAGTATGTAGAATAGGTACATTTAACCAGTATGTAGAATAGGTACATTTAACCAGTATATAGAATAGGTAAATTTAACCAGTATGTAGAATAGGTAAATTTAACCAGTATGTAGAATAGGTACATTTAACCAGTATGTAGAATAGGTACATTTAACCAGTATGTAGAATAGGTACATTTAACCAGTATGTAGAATAGGTACATTTAACCAGTATGTAGAATAGGTACATTTAACCAGTATATAGAATAGGTACATTTAACCAGTATGTAGAATAGGTAAATTTAACCAGTATGTAGAATAGGTACATTTAACCAGTATGTAGAATAGGTACATTTAACCAGTATACAGAATAGGTACATTTAACCAGTATGTAGAATAGGTACATTTAACCAGTATGTAGAATAGGTACATTTAACCAGTATACAGAATAGGTACATTTAACCAGTATGTAGAATAGGTACATTTAACCAGTATACAGAATAGGTACATTTAACCAGTATATAGAATAGGTACATTTAACCAGTATGTAGAATAGGTACATTTAACCAGTATACAGAATAGGTACATTTAACCAGTATGTAGAATAGGTACATTTAACCAGTATGTAGAATAGGTACATTTAACCAGTATGTAGAATAGGTACATTTAACCAGTATGTAGAATAGGTACATTTAACCAGTATGTAGAATAGGTACATTTAACCAGTATGTAGAATAGGTACATTTAACCAGTACGTAGAATAGGTACATTTAACCAGTTTACATAATAGGTACATTTAACCAGTATGTAGAATAGGTACATTTAACCAGTATACAGAATAGGTACATTTAACCAGTATATAGAATAGGTACATTTAACCAGTATATAGAATAGGTACATTTAACCAGTATGTAGAATAGGTACATTTAACCAGTATATAGAATAGGTACATTTAACCAGTATGTAGAATAGGTAAATTTAACCAGTATGTAGAATAGGTACATTTAACCAGTATGTAGAATAGGTACATTTAACCAGTATACAGAATAGGTACATTTAACCAGTATGTAGAATAGGTACATTTAACCAGTATGTAGAATAGGTAAATTTAACCAGTATGTAGAATAGGTACATTTAACCAGTATGTAGAATAGGTAAATTTAACCAGTATGTAGAATAGGTAAATTTAACCAGTATGTAGAATAGGTACATTTAACCAGTATGTAGAATAGGTACATTTAACCAGTATATAGAATAGGTACATTTAACCAGTATGTAGAATAGGTACATTTAACCAGTATGTAGAATAGGTACATTTAACCAGTATGTAGAATAGGTACATTTAACCAGTATGTAGAATAGGTACATTTAACCAGTATACAGAATAGGTACATTTAACCAGTATGTAGAATAGGTACATTTAACCAGTATGCAGAATAGGTACATTTAACCAGTATGTAGAATAGGTAAATTTAACCAGTATGTAGAATAGGTACATTTAACCAGTATGTAGAATAGGTACATTTAACCAGTATGTAGAATAGGTACATTTAACCAGTATGTAGAATAGGTACATTTAACCAGTATGTAGAATAGGTACATTTAACCAGTATGTAGAATAGGTACATTTAACCAGTATGTAGAATAGGTACATTTAACCAGTATGTAGAATAGGTACATTTAACCAGTATGTAGAATAGGTAAATTTAACCAGTATGTAGAATAGGTACATTTAACCAGTATGTAGAATAGGTACATTTAACCAGTATGTAGAATAGGTAAATTTAACCAGTATGTAGAATAGGTAAATTTAACCAGTATGTAGAATAGGTACATTTAACCAGTATGTAGAATAGGTACATTTAACCAGTATATAGAATAGGTACATTTAACCAGTATGTAGAATAGGTACATTTAACCAGTATGTAGAATAGGTACATTTAACCAGTATGTAGAATAGGTACATTTAACCAGTATGTAGAATAGGTACATTTAACCAGTATGTAGAATAGGTACATTTAACCAGTATACAGAATAGGTACATTTAACCAGTATGCAGAATAGGTACATTTAACCAGTATGCAGAATAGGTACATTTAACCAGTATGTAGAATAGGTACATTTAACCAGTATGCAGAATAGGTACATTTAACCAGTATGTAGAATAGGTACATTTAACCAGTATGCAGAATAGGTACATTTAACCAGTATGTAGAATAGGTACATTTAACCAGTATGTAGAATAGGTACATTTAACCAGTATGTAGAATAGGTACATTTAACCAGTATGTAGAATAGGTACATTTAACCAGTATGTAGAATAGGTACATTTAACCAGTATGTAGAATAGGTACATTTAACCAGTATGTAGAATAGGTACATTTAACCAGTATACAGAATAGGTACATTTAACCATTATACAGAATAAGTACTTTTAACCAGTATGTAGAATAGGTACATTTAACCAGTATGTAGAATAGGTACATTTAACCAGTATGTAGAATAGGTACATTTAACCAGTATGCATAATAGGTACATTTAACCAGTATGTAGAATAGGTACATTTAACCAGTATGCAGAATAGGTACATTTAACCAGTATGTAGAATAGGTACATTTAACCAGTATGTAGAATAGGTACATTTAACCAGTATGTAGAATAGGTACATTTAACCAGTATGTAGAATAGGTACATTTAACCAGTATGTAGAATAGGCACATTTAACCAGTATGTAGAATAGGTACATTTAACCAGTATGTAGAATAGGTACATTTAACCAGTATGTAGAATAGGTACATTTAACCAGTATGTAGAATAGGTACATTTAACCAGTATGCAGAATAGGTACATTTAACCAGTATGTAGAATAGGTACATTTAACCAGTATACAGAATAGGTACATTTAACCAGTATGTAGAATAGGTACATTTAACCAGTATGTAGAATAGGTACATTTAACCAGTGTGTAGAATAGGTACATTTAACCAGTATATAGAATAGGTACATTTAACCAGTATGTAGAATAGGTGCATTTAACCAGTATACAGAATAGGTACATTTAACCAGTATGTAGAATAGGCACATTTAACCAGTATGTAGAATAGGTACATTTAACCAGTATGTAGAATAGGTACATTTAACCAGTATGTAGAATAGGTACATTTAACCAGTATGCAGAATAGGTACATTTAACCAGTATGCAGAATAGGTACATTTAACCAGTATGTAGAATAGGTACATTTAACCAGTATGTAGAATAGGTACATTTAACCAGTATGTAGAATAGGTACATTTAACCAATCAATGTTAATTTAACTCTGAGAGTGTACAAATGTAACCAAATGGACCCTAAAAGGTCCATTTGTACCGTTAGGGTCTTGTACCGTTGTACCGTTGTACCGTTAGGGTCCATTTGGTTCCATTTGTACACTCTCAGAGTTACAGACCCATTAGGGTCCATTTGGTTACAAACTATAATTTAGCATGGGGACCCACTGGAACTCCCTCAGGTACCCCTGGGGGTCCCCGGACCCCACTTTGGGAACCACTACTGTATGTTATTTCACTGGCACTACATCCCATCCACTGCCAAAGACAACTTTTACAACTTCTTTCCCCCCTTTTTTTTTACACTAGATGGCGCTCTTGCAGTGGCGTGCACAGACATTTAGAGGGGCAGGTGCTCAAGTGAAAAAGGGCACCTTGTGCAGCGCGTGGAACCGGCCGGTTGCCTTAATAGTGTGAGATTTACAGATTTTGGGGCATAAATAATATATTAGAAGCTTTTTTTTTAATGTTTTGCCCACAAAGGGATGCTAGGTCCCCCCCCCCCCCCCCCCCTTTAGACCCGCCCCCCTCTAGACCAGAAACCTAACACATTAGCTCAGGCTACACCTGGTGTTGTGCTGGTTGCTAGTCATGGCTGCCAGTTCCCACCTGATGTTGTGTGGGAGTCCAGACTGCTCCAGACCGTACTGAATAACTGCTAGCTTACATAATGTCTTGAGGCTAGGACTGAAGTCTAAGACATACAGGTCATCAGGTCTGAAGTCTGCTCCAAAGAGGATGACACCATCTCCCACCATGCAACAGCACATCCTAGACGTTGGAGGGCCTTTCCCCTTGGGCTTAACCTTCTTCCAGCAGAAGGTCTCTGGACTGAATTTCCACACATGAAGTCCCCAATTTTCACCACCAAATATGTACAGCTCTCCATTGTAGGTAAAGGCTGAATGATACCAGCATCCTTCTGGATGAGGCTGTGCAGAAGGTGTGCTCAGCCAGAGGTTGGTCTCTGTGTCAAACACTCTGATGGTGTTGATGTTGGAGTTATGACCCCTCCCCCAGCCCCCAAATACAAACATCTTTGTCCCGATGATGGTGGCAGAGTGACCTGATGAAACAGAAGGTGTAGTTCCTCTGGTGTTGATTACAGCCCAGACCATTGTGCTGGTGTCCAACTTGTAGATGTCATTAGTGTATCTATGCAGGATCCATCCTCCATGGATGAACATGACCTTCCCCAACACACAGGCTGAGTGCTTGAACCTCCCATCTGGAACACTCCCAGAAACCTGTGGTTTGAACCACCTGTGGGCGTCGACATCAAATGCATAAAGCGAGTTGCAGTAGTTTGGGGAGTTCCCTCCCCAGATGTAGGCGGTATCTCCAACCAGTTCAGCTGTGTGGCCGTAGCACCTGGAGGGAACCTCTAGGTGGCGCTCTCCTCTTCCAGGGGTCACTGGGGTCAGCGTCCTCCAGTGTAAAGACACTGTGTTGAAGACCTTCACAGCCATGCCGTTCCTCTTACTTCCTCCTCCAAAGCAGAACACGCTGCGTTCCACTGTGACAGCGGCGCCGTAAGGATGGACCTTAGGTCCTCCAATCAGACACACGCTCCACCTCAACATCTCTACAGCAGCCAATCAGAGCCATGCAGTCATAACCACCCCTTATATATAATATTGGCATTGACCGGCTGCTGACATCATGCTGATGACATCAGCCATGTCCAAATATGGACTTCTGGCCTGGTCTGGGGGAGTTGTGTGCGCTCCACACATACATGTGGGAAGGCCCATATATGGGCGCTCCACACGTCACAGACTCTTCTGCAAACTAGCAAACTCACACTCCCCATTTTCAATAACGCATGGCTGGCGTTTGAAGTGATTTATAATGAACCCAACCGATGTAGTCTATGGGGATGGAGAGGAGTGTATGGGGCTACAGTAGTCTATGGGTATGGAGAGGAGTGTATGGGGCTGCAGTAGTCTATGGGGATGGAGAGGAGTGTATGGGGCTACAGTAGTCTATGGGGATGAAGAGAAGGCATTTTTCAGACACTCTTAATCCAGAGCCACTTACAGTAGCAGCAACAACGCCTGCATGGTAATACATCACAAACATAAAATCACATCCGTGTGAACTGAGTGGTGCAACTCCGTGTGGGGGGTCCCTGGAACCTCCAGACCCACAGGAACACAGAATCAACTCCGTGTGGGGGGTCCCTGGAACCTCCAGACCCACAGGAACACAGAATAAACTCCATGTGGGGGGTCCCTGGAACCTCCAGACCCACAGGAACACAGAATCAACTCCATGTGGGGGGTCCCTGGAACCTCCTGACCCACAGGGACACAGAATCAACTCCATGTGGGGGGTCCCTGGAACCTCCAGACCCACAGGAACACAGAATCAACTCCATGTGGGGGGTCCCTGGAACCTCCAGACCCACAGGAACACCGAATCAACTCCATGTGGGGGGTCCCTGGAACCTCCTGACCCACAGGGACACAGAATCAACTCCATGTGGGGGGTCCCTGGAACCTCCAGACCCACAGGAACACAGAATCAACTCCGTGTGGGGGTCCCTGGAACCTCCAGACCCACAGGAACACAGAATCAACTCCATGTGGGGGTCCCTGGAACCTCCAGACCCACAGGAACACAGAATCAACTCCGTGTGGGGGGTCCCTGGAACCTCCAGACCCACAGGAACACAGAATCAACTCCATGTGGGGGGTCCCTGGAACCTCCTGATCCACAGGGACACAGAATCAACTCCGTGTGGGGGGTCCCTGGAACCTCCTGACCCACAGGGACACAGAATCAACTCCGTGTGGGGGGTCCCTGGAACCTCCTGACCCACAGGGACACAGAATCAACTCCGTGTGGGGGTCCCTGGAACCTCCAGACCCACAGGAACACAGAATCAACTCCATGTGGGGGGTCCCTGGAACCTCCTGACCCACAGGGACACAGAATCAACTCCGTGTGGGGGTCCCTGGAACCTCCAGACCCACAGGAACACAGAATCAACTCCGTGTGGGGGGTCCCTGGAACCTCCTGACCCACAGGGACACAGAATCAACTCCGTGTGGGGGTCCCTGGAACCTCCAGACCCACAGGAACACAGAATCAACTCCGTGTGGGGGGTCCCTGGAACCTCCAGACCCACAGGGACACAGAATCAACTCCGTGTGGGGGGTCCCTGGAACCTCCTGATCCACAGGGACACAGAATCAACTCCGTGTGGGGGGTCCCCGGGACCTCCAGACCCACAGGAACACAGAATCAACTCCGTGTTGGGGGTCCCCGGGACCTCCAGACCCACAGGATGGGACATTTATATTACAAGAAACTGGGACAAGCAGTGCGAGTGGTTTTTAAAAAATCCTTTGGGCCACAAGATGGTTATTGTAACTGGAAGATATATCTGAAGAAGATAAGATGGTTATTATTTAGAATCTGGTCTGGACATTATTGTCAAAACACTGAAAACGGCTGAGATGGCTGGAGGTGAACACACATTACTGTATGGAGAGAGAGAGAGAGAGAGAGAGAGAGAGAGAGGGGGGAGGGAGGGAGGGAGGGACAGAGAGAGGGAGAGAGAGAGAAGGGGGGGAGAGAGGGAGAGGGGGAGGGAGGGAGGGACAGAAAGAGAGAGAGAGAGGTCAGAAGGGAGGAAATCAGGGGATGATGTGGATGGATGGTTTTTGTGTCCAGCCTTTCAAGCTGTTCCCAGCAGGGGGGGGGGGGGGGGGGGGCGGGGGGCTGTAGGCTACTGTACTGAAGCTGCGCGTGCGCGTGCGTGCCAGAGAGAGGAAGGTGTCCAAGACAGCTTGATCTCAGATTAAATGGCAGTGCTCTCACAGTGGGCTGGTGCACACACACACACACACACACACACACACACACACACACACACACACACACACACACACACACACACACACACACACACACACACACACACACACACACGTCTTCATCTGAGACCGTCAGTCTTCATCTGAGACCGTCTTCACCTGAGACCGTCAGTCTTCATCTGAGACCGTCAGTCTTCATCTGAGACCGTCAGTCTCCATCTGAGACCGTCAGTCTTCATCTGAGACCGTCTTCATCTGAGACCGTCAGTCTTCATCTGAGACCGTCAGTCTTCATCTGAGACCGTCAGTCTTCATCGGAGACCGTCTTCATCTGAGACCGTCAGTCTTCATCTGAGACCGTCAGTCTTCATCTGAGACCGTCTTCATCTGAGACCGTCAGTCTTCATCTGAGACCGTCTTCATCTGAGACCGTCAGTCTTCATCTGAGACCGTCAGTCTCCATCTGAGACCGTCAGTCTTCATCTGAGACCGTCAGTCTTCATCTGAGACCGTCTTCATCTGAGACCGTCAGTCTTCATCTGAGACCGTCAGTCTCCATCTGAGACCGTCAGTCTTCATCTGAGACCGTCAGTCTTCATCTGAAGGCTCCGGTCTGGGATGAAATGAATGAATGTTTGAACAGGATCTGACCTGTTGAATGACAGCTTCAAGGCTGAGTGGACGTTCACTTCTGTTAACACCTCGAGCGGCAAGGGCGGAGTTCTCCGTTCAATCAATTAGTAACGGCCAGCGCTCAGGACGGAGATTGATCAAAAGGAGGGAGAAACCGATCGCATTGCTCTACAGGCTGGGAGCGTCTGTGTTTTAGCCGTTGAGACCGAAAATCTTGATCTAAATCATAACGTACGAACTAAGCAAAGATTATGTTTTAGACTGGCAATCGAGGTCCTGTCGCTAGTCGCGTTATAATTAATCATACCTCCCGTTGTTGTCGATCGCCTCTAGAGTGTTTTGGCTACATTTAGCTACTTCAGCCACAAACGGGATAACATCCCGGATGTGGCTGCAAAATAGCAGATCTACAAGATCACACCGCGTTGCAGCGCTTGTAGATCTGCTATGCTGAGGTTTGTTTCTAGATCTGTAGATCTGCTATGCTGAGGTTTGTTTCTAGATCTGTACAATTTACAATTTACAATTTAGGCATTTAGCAGACGCTCTTAATCCAGAGCGACTTACATTAGGCAAGAACAAAAGTATGGGAATACATCACATATATAAAATGCATTTATCAAGAAACATGCGTAAGCTAAGAACGTAACTAGAACATATCTATATAATGACTATGATGTGCTATGACTACATACAATGCAATTATTGTGCTGTCTACATGACATGCTATAAGTCTGTTTCAAATGCTATCTAAGTCTAAAAAGTGCTATCTAAGGGGGTAGGATAAGTGCTATGGGCCATGATGGAGTCTGAAAAGGTGGGTCTTCAGACTACGGCGGAAGATTGGGAGTGATGCTGCAGTTCTGATTGCAACGGGGAGTGCATTCCACAGTTTTGGGGCCAGAAGGGAGAAGAGTTTGGGACGTGTGGAGCGTTGTCCCGGCGTTTTTAGTGAGGGTACTTCCAGCTTTCCTGCGTTGGCTGATCTGAGTGCGCGGGAGGGTTTGTAGGGTTCAATCATGCTTGCAAGATATGGGGGAGCCATACCTTTGGTTGCTTTGAATGCCAGCATCAGAGTTTTGTATTCTGTGCGGGCAGCGACTGGGAGCCAGTGCAGGGAGCGGAGCAGGGGGGAGACATGTGAGAATTTTGGCTGGTTGAAGACCAGACGAGCTGCGGCGTTTTGGATCAGTTGGAGAGGCTTAAGTGCACATGCCGGTAGGCCAGTAAGGAGCGAATTACAATAGTCAAGTTTTGACAAGACTGTTGTCTGGATTAGGAGCTGGGCTGATTCCTGGGTGAGGAACGGTCTAATTCGTCGTATGTTATAGAGTGTGAACCTACAGGATCGAGTGACAGCTGTGATGTGAGTTTTAAACGAGAGCTGACTGTCCAGGACAACACCAAGGTTCCTGGCTGTTGGGACAGACGTTACCAGGGCGTTGTCTACGGAAATAGTTAGCTCCCGCATAGGGCAGGACTTAGCTGGGAAGAAGAGAAGCTCAGTCTTGTCTGGGTTCAGCTTGAGGTGGTTGGAGGACATCCACTGTGAGATGTCAGCCAGGCATGCAGTGATGCGCTCTTCCACCTGAGTGGCAGAGGGGGGGAAGGATAGAAACAGTTGTGTGTCATCGGCATAGCAGTGATAGGATATATTGTGAGCAGAGATGATAGTGCCAAGGGATTTGGTGTACAGTGAGAAAAGGAGCGGACCAAGTACAGATCCCTGTGGGACCCCAGTTTGGAGGGTTCGGGGGGATGATAGCAGACCTTTCCAGGAAACCTGGTAGGTCCGGTCGGTGAGATAGGAAGAGAACCACTTTAGTGCTGTCCCGCCGATGCCTAGATCCGCTAGGGTGTCTAGGAGCAGCTGGTGGTTCACTGTGTCAAATGCCGCCGATAGGTCTAGGAGAATCAGGACAGCAGAGTGGGAAGCAGCCTGGGCAGCATGTAGTGCTTCTGTGACTGCCAGCAGATCTGTAGATCTGCTATGCTGCTATGCTGAGGTTTGTTTCTAGATCTGTAGATCTGCTATCTTGGAAAAAGTTTAGCAAATCTTTGAATATGATACTGTTTATTGTCAAGGAAAACATTTAGTTTGTATTTATTTACTCAAATATTGGAGAAAAAAAACATTTTCAGATGGGAGGGTCCAAATACATCATTCATTCATCAGTCCTTGACATGACAAAGTTTGATCACCTGCACTGACATAGCAAACACACTTTATTTTCTTCATAAATCTGATTCTATAGGACATTTGTAGAATCCGATTGGCCTATCATAAAACTGGTTGTACAATGACATGTAGAATGGGCCAATCAGGTGTCAATTCGCCACACTGTTCCTCTTCCTGATTAAATTATTCTCCCGTCCAACAAATCCACCCTTAGACTGGGAGGAGTGACGGAGAGACTGGCTGTGTTAATCTGCAGCCGATCGATATAAAACGCTACTCTAGTTAATAGCCCTGTGTGCCCTGGAGGCTGTTTGGAGATCTGTTCTCTGTTCTTCTGGTGGAGTAAACATAAATTAGCTGTAATTGAAACAAACGGTCACGTGTGTGTGTGTGTGTGTGTGTGTGTGTGTGTGTGTGTGTGTGTGTGTGTGTGTGTGTGTGTGTGTGTGTGTGTGTGTGTGTGTGTGTGTGTGTGTGTGTGTGTGTGTGTGTGTGTGTGTGTGTGTGTGTGTGTGTGTGCGTGCGTGCGTGCGTGCGTGCGTGCGTGCGTGCGTGCGTGCGTGCGTGCGTGCGTGCGTGCGTGCGTGCGTGCGTGCGTGCGTGCGTGCGTGCGTGCGTGCGTGCGTGCGTGCGTGCGTGCGTGCGTGCGTGCGTGCGTGCGTGCGTGCGTGCGTGCGTGCGTGCGTGCGTGCGCGCGCGCGCGCGCGTGGCAACACCTCTCCTCATCCTGTCGTCCCTTCACAGTAAAGTGTCTCCCCATTACCTCCCAATGCTGCACATGGAGGTTATTAACAGGAAATACTAGGTGTAACTTAACAGTGTGGGAGATGGAGAGAGAGAGAGGGCGAGAGAGAGTGGGCGAGAGAGATAGAGAGAGAGGTCCTCTGTGCAAGGGTGGCGTGTGTGTGTGTGTGCGCTCTCTCTCTCTCTCTCTCTCTCTCTCTCTCACTCTCTCTCTCTCTCTCTCTCTCTCTCTCATATCATTTCATGTTGTTGCCTCACTCCTCTGCATGTCTCTCTTCCATTAGAGTTAATGAGGTGTTTTAGTTAATGAGGTGTTTTAGTTAATGAGGTGTTTTAGTCAACAGTTTGACTGACAGGATTAAATATCATCGTTCCGTTTCATGAAAATCCCCCTTAAAATGGTTTGTAATTAGTGTTCCACAATCCTCCGCAGTCTGGACAACGGGGAACGGTGAAGCCATTACGAGACATAGACTTTACGTTGCGCCTCAATTACCCAGAAGCCCTAGCAGGCCATAGTGCGACTGATCTTTTATCCGGTGACGTCATCAGAACGCGTCACACATCCCAACTCTGTCTGATGGAAACCCTGTTAGTCTTAAAACGATGGAGACCCTGTTTTAAAACGGATTAAAAATGTAGAATTTATCAATGAAAACTTAACTCGGCTGCATCAGGCACCCAGGCTGGCCAGGGGGAGGCAGTATAGATACCAGTTCCTTTCCCCTCCATCAGGCGCCCAGGCTGGCCAGGGGGAGGCAGTATAGATACCAGTTCCTTTCCCCTCCATCAGGCGCCCAGGCTGGCCAGGGGGAGGCAGTATAGAGACGAGTTCCTTTCCCCTCCATCAGGCGCCCCGACTGGCCAGGGGGAGGCAGTATAGAGACCAGTTCCTTTCCCCTCCATCAGGCGCCCCGACTGGCCAGGGGAAGGCAGTATAGAGACCAGTTCCTTTCCCCTCCATCAGGCGCCCAGGCTGGCCAGGAGGAGGCAGTATAGAGACCAGTTCCTTTCCCCTCCATCAGGCACCCCGGCTGGCCAGGGGGAGGCAGTATAGAGACCAGTTCCTTTCCCCTCCATCAGGCACCCCGGCTGGCCAGGGGGAGGCAGTATAGAGACCAGTTCCTTTCCCCTCCATCAGGCTGGCCAGGGGGAGGCAGTATAGAGACCAGTTCCTTTCCCCTCCATCAGGCACCCCGGCTGGCCAGGGGGAGGCAGTATAGAGACCAGTTCCTTTCCCCTCCATCAGGCTGGCCAGGGGGAGGCAGTATAGAGACATGTTCCTTTCCCCTCCATCAGGCTGGCCAGGGAGAGGCAGTATAGAGACCAGTTCCTTTCCCCTCCATCAGGCGCCCCGGCTGGCCAGGGGGAGGCAGTATAGAGACCGGGATTACTGCATGTTTTTGGTGTGAGCTTTGCGTGAACCTTATATTAGGAGCATTAGATCAGGTGATCATTAGATCAGGTGATCATTAGATCAGGTGATTCTGCCTGATCCAACTAAACGGTAAAGTGGAATAATATTCATATCCGTGTCTAATGATGTCATATTATATTGAGGACCGTTTCCTCCAACCTCTGTCATTCCTTCTCACCACTAGGTAGTCCGTCTCCATCTCTGTCTCCCTCTCTCCCTCTTCCTCTCTCTCTGTCTCTCTCTCTCTCTCTCTCTCTCTCTCTCTCTCTCTCTCTCTCTCTCTCTCTCTCTCTCTCAGCTCATCTGTACCCAGGTGTAGACTGTGAGTGTAATTATAAGCGTTGCCTCAGAGAGCTTGTCTCCATTCATTTTTAACGAGCGCCTCCTCCGCCGAGGCCCTTAACGCGTCGCCTCCCATTAATAGAGCATTAGACACTTCATCAGCTCACCACGCACCACCATGCCCCACCACGCCCCACCACGCACCACCACGCCCCACCACCCACCACCACGCCCCACCACGCACCACCACGCACCACCACGCCCCACCACCCACCACCACGCCCCACCACGCACCACCACGCCCCACCACGCACCACCACGCACCACCACGCCCCACCACGCACCACCACGCACCACCACGCCCCACCACGCCCCACCACGCACCACCACGCCCCACCACGCCCCACCACGCCCCACCACGCACCACCACCACGCACCACCGCGCACCACCACGCCCCACCACGCACCACCACGCCCCACCACGCACCACCACGCCCCACCACGCACCACCACACCCCACCACGCACCACCACGCCCCACCACGCACCACCACGCGCCACCACGCACCACCCCGCACCACCACGTGAGGCCAGTGAAATGTTACTATAGGATAGGATGGTGAGGCCAGTGCTAAAGGGTTAGCGTGAGGCCAGTGCTAAAGGGTTAGCGTGAGGCCAGTGCTAAAGGGTTAGCGTGAGGCCAGTGCTAAAGGGTTAGCGTGAGGCCAGTGCTAAAGGCCAGTGAAATGTTACTATAGGACAGGATGGTGAGGCCAGTGTCCTTCAGGTTAGCGTGAGGCCAGTGTCCTTCAGGTTAGCGTGAGGCCAGTGTCCTTCAGGTTAGCGTGAGGCCAGTGTCCTTCAGGTTAGCGTGAGGCCAGTGTCCTTCAGGTTAGCGTGAGGCCAGTGTCCTTCAGGTTAGCGTGAGGCCAGTGTCCTTCAGGTTAGCGTGAGGCCAGTGTCCTTCAGGTTAGCGTGAGGCCAGTGTCCTTCAGGTTAGGTTAGAGAAGAAGAGCCCTCATCTGTCCGACCCGGAAGTGATAGCCCTCCATATCTTAGCCCGTCTCGCTCCAGGCTCTGTTCTACCTGCCGGAACATTATTATTCTTAGCGCGAGCTCAGATTCATGTTTTACTAGACCTGTACGTGCCAGTCGGCCACCGGCCCACTTGGGAACGATGCTACGTGACACATTTATAGTAGGATTAAGCTCCCAGCATGGTACACCACTAATGACCGTGCACGTGTGTGCACGCATTCTTTTCCTTATTTTTCTCACCACACTGGAGTGTTACGACCACGTACAGGACTCAGAACACTGGACCCTGAGTGTTAGGACCACGTACAGGACTCAGAACACTGGACCCTGAGTGTTACGACCACGTACAGGACTACAGAACACTGGACCCTGAGTGGTACGACCACGTACAGGACTACAGAACACTGGACCCTGAGTGGTACGACCACGTACAGGACTACAGAACACTGGACCCTGAGTGGTACGACCACGTACAGGACTACAGAACACTGGACCCTGAGTGGTACGACCACACGTACAGGACTACAGAACACTGGACCCTGAGTGTTACGACCACGTACAGGACTACAGAACACTGGACCCTGAGTGTTACGACCACGTACAGGACTACAGAACACTGGACCCTGAGTGTTACGACCACGTACAGGACTACAGAACACTGGACCCTGAGTGTTACGACCACGTACAGGACTCAGAACACTGGACCCTGAGTGTTAAGACCACGTACAGGACTACAGAACACTGGACCCTGAGTGTTACGACCACGTACAGGACTACAGAACACTGGACCCTGAGTGTTAGGACCACGTACAGGACTCAGAACACTGGACCCTGAGTGTTAGGACCACGTACAGGACTACAGAACACTGGACCCTGAGTGTTAGGACCACGTACAGGACTACAGAACACTGGACCCTGAGTGTTACGACCACGTACAGGACTACAGAACACTGGACCCTGAGTGTTACGACCACGTACAGGACTACAGAACACTGGACCCTGAGTGTTACGACCACGTACAGGACTACAGAACACTGGACCCTGAGTGTTACGACCACGTACAGGACTACAGAACACTGGACCCAGAGTGTTACGACCACGTACAGGACTACAGAACACTGGACCCTGAGTGTTACGACCACGTACAGGACTACAGAACACTGGACCCTGAGTGTTACGACCACGTACAGGACTCAGAACACTGGACCCTGAGTGTTAGGACCACGTACAGGACTACAGAACACTGGACCCAGAGTGTTACGACCACGTACAGGACTACAGAACACTGGACCCTGAGTGTTAGGACCACGTACAGGACTCAGAACACTGGACCCTGAGTGTTAAGACCACGTACAGGACTCAGAACACTGGACCCTGAGTGTTACGACCACGTACAGGACTACAGAACACTGGACCCTGAGTGTTACGGCCACGTACAGGACTACAGAACACTGGACCCTGAGTGTTACGACCACGTACAGGACTACAGAACACTGGACCCGGAGTGTTACGACCACGTACAGGACTCAGAACACTGGACCCTGAGTGTTACGACCACGTACAGGACTACAGAACACTGGACCCTGAGTGTTACGACCACGTACAGGACTACAGAACACTGGACCCTGAGTGTTACGACCACGTACAGGACTACAGAACACTGGACCCTGAGTGTTACGACCACGTACAGGACTCAGAACACTGGACCCTGAGTGTTAGGACCACGTACAGGACTACAGAACACTGGACCCTGAGTGTTACGACCACGTACAGGACTACAGAACACTGGACCCTGAGTGTTACGACCAGGTACAGGACTACAGAACACTGGACCCTGAGTGTTACGACCAGGTACAGGACTACAGAACACTGGACCCTGAGTGTTACGACCACGTACAGGACACAGAACACTGGACCCTGAGTGTTACGACCACGTACAGGACTACAGAACACTGGACCCTGAGTGTTAGGACCACGTACAGGACTACAGAACACTGGACCCTGAGTGTTAGGACCACGTACAGGACTACAGAACACTGGACCCTGAGTGTTACGACCATGTACAGGACTACAGAACACTGGACCCTGAGTGTTACGACCACGTACAGGACTACAGAACACTGGACCCTGAGTGTTACGACCACACGTACAGGACTACAGAACACTGGACCCTGAGTGTTACGACCACACGTACAGGACTACAGAACACTGGACCCTGAGTGTTACGGCCACGTACAGGACTCAGAACACTGGACCCTGAGTGTTACGACCACGTACAGGACTCAGAACACTGGACCCTGAGTGTTACGACCACGTACAGGACTCAGAACACTGGACCCTGAGTGTTAGGACCACGTACAGGACTACAGAACACTGGACCCTGAGTGTTACAACCACGTACAGGACTACAGAACACTGGACCCTGAGTGTTAGGACCACGTACAGGACTACAGAACACTGGACCCTGAGTGTTACGACCACGTACAGGACTACAGAACACTGGACCCTGAGTGTTACGACCACGTACAGGACTCAGAACACTGGACCCTGAGTGTTAGGACCACGTACAGGACTACAGAACACTGGACCCTGAGTGTTACGACCACGTACAGGACTACAGAACACTGGACCCTGAGTGTTACGACCACGTACAGGACTACAGAACACTGGACCCTGAGTGTTACGACCACGTACAGGACTCAGAACACTGGACCCTGAGTGTTACGACCACGTACAGGACTCAGAACACTGGACCCTGAGTGTTAGGACCACGTACAGGACTCAGAACACTGGACCCTGAGTGTTAGGACCACGTACAGGACTCAGAACACTGGACCCTGAGTGTTAGGACCACGTACAGGACTCAGAACACTGGACCCTGAGTGTTAGGACCACGTACAGGACTACAGAACACTGGACCCTGAGTGTTACGACCACGTACAGGACGTAATTGATTCAATCAAGCGTACTGGAGTAAATGTACTTACTCTGAACCACTGGCGTGTGAGAAGGTGTCTTCGAGCTGTCTCACACACACACGCGCGCGTGCACAATGAATGTATGCTGGTTTCATCTCCTCACACGTACACGCGCATACACACACATTCCCCTGTGCTCTGACAGAGCTGGAGGTGACATTAATGTTAATCAAATCAAAGAATCAACACACGCTTCTATTTTTAGCATCCCAACGTTGATCTGTTTGTCCTCTG
>NW_027637820.1:32500-56584 GCF_951216825.1 Electrona antarctica | reverse complement strand
CATCCCAACGTTGATCCTTTTGTCCTCTGGCGGCTGTAGTAACATTAGCATTAGCATTTAGCATCCCAACGTTGATCTGTTTGTCCTCTGGCTGCTGTAGTAACATTAGCATTAGCATTTAGCATCCCAACGTTGATCTGTTTGTCCTCTGGCTGCTGTAGTAACATTAGCATTAGCATTTAGCATCCCAACGTTGATCCTTTTGTCCTCTGGCGGCTGTAGTAACATTAGCATTAGCATTTAGCATCCCAACGTTGATCCTTTTGTCCTCTGGCGGCTGTAGTAACATTAGCATTAGCATTTAGCATCCCAACGTTGATCTGTTTGTCCTCTGGCTGCTGTAGTAACATTAGCATTAGCATTTAGCATCCCAACGTTGATCTGTTTGTCCTCTGGCTGCTGTAGTAACATTAGCATTAGCATTTAGCATCCCAACGTTGATCTGTTTGTCCTCTGGCTGCTGTAGTAACATTAGCATTAGCATTTAGCATCCCAACGTTGATCCTTTTGTCCTCTGGCTGCTGTAGTAACATTAGCATTAGCATTTAGCATCCCAACGTTGATCCTTTTGTCCTCTGGCGGCTGTAGTAACATTAGCATTAGCATTTAGCATCCCAACGTTGATCTGTTTGTCCTCTGGCTGCTGTAGTAACATTAGCATTAGCATTTAGCATCCCAACGTTGATCCTTTTGTCCTCTGGCTGCTGTAGTAACATTAGCATTAGCATTTAGCATCCCAACGTTGATCTGTTTGTCCTCTGGCTGCTGTAGTAACATTAGCATTAGCATTTAGCATCCCAACGTTGATCTGTTTGTCCTCTGGCTGCTGTAGTAACATTAGCATTAGCATTTAGCATCCCAACGTTGATCTGTTTGTCCTCTGGCTGCTGTAGTAACATTAGCATTAGCATTTAGCATCCCAACGTTGATCCTTTTGTCCTCTGGCTGCTGTAGTAACATTAGCATTAGCATTTAGCATCCCAACGTTGATCCTTTTGTCCTCTGGCGGCTGTAGTAACATTAGCATTAGCATTTAGCATCCCAACGTTGATCCTTTTGTCCTCTGGCGGCTGTAGTAACATTAGCATTAGCATTTAGCATCCCAACGTTGATCCTTTTGTCCTCTGGCTGCTGTAGTAACATTAGCATTAGCATTTAGCATCCCAACGTTGATCCTTTTGTCCTCTGGCGGCTGTAGTAACATTAGCATTAGCATTTAGCATCCCAACGTTGATCCTTTTGTCCTCTGGCGGCTGTAGTAACATTAGCATTAGCATTTAGCATCCCAACGCTGATCCTTTTGTCCTCTGGCTGCTGTAGTAACATTAGTTTTGGACATTTTGTACTGGGAAGGGAAGCTGGATGAACATTCACTAAAACACGCCCCACACGTCTTCTCCAAAATCATGGAATGAACTTCCCATCACAATCAGAACTACAGTCTCACTCCCAGACTTCCACCGTAGTCTGAAAACCCACCTCTTCAGAATCCATCTTAGCCCAACCACAACCTTACAGGTGCTACGCCCTCTGAGTGAGATGTTTAGGAGAGGGGGGGAGGGAGGGAGGGAAGGGGGGGAGAGAGAGGGGGAGAGAGAGAGAGAGAGAGAGAGAGAGAGAGAGATGGGGAGGGGGGAGAGAGAGGGGGGGGGGGAGAGATAGAGAGAGAGAGAGAGAGGGGGGGAGAGAGAGAGAGAGAGAGAGAGGGGGGAGGAGAGAGAGAGAGAGAGAGAGAGAGAGATGGGGAGGGGGGGGAGAGAGAGAGAGATGGAGAGAGAGAGAGAGAGAGAGAGGTGGAGAGAGGTGGAGAGAGAGAGAGATTGAGGTGGAGGGGGGGGAGAGAGAGAGAGAGGGGAGGGGGGAGAGAGAGAGAGAGATGGGGAGGGGGGGAGAGAGAGAGAGAGGGGAGGGGGGGGAGAGAGAGAGAGGGGGAGGGGGGGAGAGAGAGAGAGAGAGGGAAGGGGGGGAGAGAGAGGGAAGGGGGGGGGGGGGTGTTACAGTAATATTGAATCATGTGGTTCCGTTACGACCGCTAATGAAAGACTAACGGCTCTCTGGAAACCACTCCATCACCACACACACACACACACACACACACACACACACACACACACACACACACACACACACACACACACACACATAGACACAGACACAGACGGAGAGTGGCTCAACCTGCTTATTAAGGCTGACCTCCATTCTTCTCCAAGAATAACTTTAATATGTGTCTAATTTATGCATCCTTGGCCGAGTGCCAGGCAGCACTACCCCCCACCCCCCCCCCCCCCACCCCGTGCTCTGAGCTTGTAGATCGAGCCGTTTTCGGAGTGTATCCGCCACCCATCAGGGCGATAACGATATGAAGAGCATAAATGAAGCATTGGGAGAGACAGAGACATGTGATCAGTCAAGCTCTGCTCTGCATGCCACGTCAATTAGTTTTAACCCATTTTGGACTGAGGACCATTTGGGCTGATGATGACCGCGGCTAATGGCGGGCGGGCGCGGTCTCCGCCGGCGGCTAGCTGTCTGTCTGTCTGTCGGCGGCTAACTGGGAACCGTTGAACCCTCACCCCAATTTCCAGGGGGATGACAATGACAAACGCACATGTGTCATGGGCGAGGGGGGGGGGGGGGGGGGGGGGGGTGAAGCTGTGACACCGCTGTGGTAATGAGTGATTCGCTGAGGGTCACCGCAGCCCAGCGCTGTCTGTTTGTGTGTATAGCCCATAGCCATGATTTAATTGGCCGAGCACCCCCCATAGCCATGATTTAATTGGCCGAGCACACCCCATAGCCATGATTTGATTGGCTGAGAACATATTGAGGATATAAAGTGAGGACAGAAATGTTAGGTCGCCAATTTGTGATTGGCCCGGAATGGGAATGTGAAGTTCATTCCATAGTTTAGATTGGGAGTGAGTCTGTAGTTCTGACTGCAATGGGAAGTTCATTCCATAGTTTAGATTGGGAGTGAGTCTGTAGTTCTGACTGCAATGGGAAGTTCATTCCATAGTTTAGATTGGGAGTGAGTCTGTAGTTCTGACTGCAATGGGAAGTTCATTCCATAGTTTAGATTGGGAGTGAGTCTGAAGTTCTGACTGTAATGGGAAGTTCATTCCATAGTTTAGATTGGGAGTGAGTCTGTACTTCTGACTGTAATGGGAAGTTCATTCCATAGTTTAGATTGGGAGTGAGTCTACTTCTGACTGTAATGGGAAGTTCATTCCATAGTTTAGATTGGGAGTGAGTCTGTACTTCTGACTGCAATGGGAAGTTCATTCCATAGTTTAGATTGGGAGTGAGTTTGTAGTTCTGACTGCAATGGGAAGTTCATTCCATAGGGAATGAGTCTGTAGTTCTGACTGCAATGGGAAGTTCATTCCATAGTTTAGATTGGGAGTGAGTGTGTAGTTCTGACTGCAATGGGAAGTTCATTCCATAGTTTAGATTGGGAGTGAGTGTGTAGTTCTGACTGCAATGGGAAGTTCATTCCATAGTTTAGATTGGGAGTGAGTCTGTAGTTCTGACTGTAATGGGAAGTTCATTCCATAGTTTAGATTGGGAGTGAGTGTGTAGTTCTGACTGCAATGGGAAGTTCATTCCATAGTTTAGATTGGGAGTGAGTCTGTAGTTCTGACTGTAATGGGAAGTTCATTCCATAGTTTAGATTGGGAGTGAGTGTGTAGTTCTGACTGTAATGGGAAGTTCATTCCATAGTTTAGATTGGGAGTGAGTGTGTAGTTCTGACTGCAATGGGAAGTTCATTCCATAGTTTAGATTGGGAGTGAGTCTGTAGTTCTGACTGTAATGGGAAGTTCATTCCATAGTTTAGATTGGGAGTGAGTGTGTAGTTCTGACTGTAATGGGAAGTTCATTCCATAGTTTAGATTGGGAGTGAGTGTGTAGTTCTGACTGCAATGGGAAGTTCATTCCATAGTTTAGATTGGGAATGAGTCTGTAGTTCTGACTGTAATGGGAAGTTCATTCCATAGTTTAGATTGGGAGTGAGGCTGTAGTTCAGACTGTAATGGGAAGTTGAAGATATGGGGGAGCCATACCTTTGGTTGCTTTGAATGCCAGCATCAGAGTTTTGTACTCTGTGCGGGCAGCGACCGGGAGCCAATGGAGGGGGCACATGTGAGAATTGTGGCTGGGTGCGTGCGTGTGTGTGTGCGTTCAGGTCACTGTTTGCTTTGTTAGCATTCAGAGTAATTACCTACGGGCCATCTGAGACCGCTGGGGACACACACAACACAACATGCTGACGCAATGGCAGCGCGTACACACACGCAGTCTTTTGAAAAATTGCCCTGACAATCTCGGTTATTTTGAGAAGAATGAAAATTCCACAGTCTTCCCCCCCATGACCCCCCATGACCCCTCTATCACACAGAACTATGTTTAGTGTCCATATCACTATGCCCAAAAATAGTTCCATGTGATAGAGGGGTCAAAGTTTTGGGAGTGAGTCTGTAGTTCAGACTGTAATGGGAAGTTAATTCCATAGTTTAGATTGGGAGTGAGTCTGTAGTTCTGACTGTAATGGGAAGTTCATTCCATAGTTTAGATTGGGAGTGAGTCTGTAGTTCTGACTGCAATGGGAAGTTCATTCCATAGTTTAGATTGGGAGTGAGTGTGTAGTTCTGACTGCAATGGGAAGTGCATTCCATAGTTTAGATTGGGAGTGAGTGTGTAGTTCTGACTGCAATGGGAAGTTCATTCCATAGTTTAGATTGGGAGTGAGTGTGTAGTTCTGACTGCAATGGGAAGTTCATTCCATAGTTTAGATTGGGAGTGAGTGTGTAGTTCTGACTGCAATGGGAAGTTTATTCCATAGTTTTGGAGCCAGAAGGGAGAAGAGTTTGGGACGTGTGGAGCGTTGTCCCGGCGTTTTTAGTGAAGGTACTTCCAGCTTCCCTGCGTCGGCTGATCTGAGTGCGAGGGAGGGTTTGTAGGGTCTGATCAGACTTGCAGAGTGAGAATTTTGGCTGGTTGCTGTCGTGTGTGTGTGTTTTCCTGTCTTGGTAAATGAACAGAGCTACTATGACCCAGAAAAGTCTCTCAGTCCAAAGATGGTACAATTACGGAGCGTGCGTGTTTGCGTGCGTGCGTGTGTGCGTGCGTGCGTGCGTGCGTGCGTGCGTGCGTTATCACTCCACTTACTGACTTCAGAGTCAGGCCTGTTCACAGTTCATAACTTCATTACACAACAACGTCAACTTGCAAAGAACAATTCAATTCATAATATATTTGTTTTTTGTCTGCTCGACGCAAACATAGCTGTCTGTTTCCTTGTGTTACATCACTGGGCAGAAAGACGTCTGCCAAGTGATGTAAGTATTTATAACAGGAGGACCTTATATTACAGACAGTTCAAAGTCCAGAATAGAGAACAATACAGAGAGCAACAACAATGCACTGTGGAGATTTACCCATTCTGGGCGGGAACCCCTTTTGGTGTTTAAAGCATTATGTTATGCTTTAGCTATTGAAAAATAGCAGATCTACAAGCTCGTAGCGCGGCACCGAGTGCCACGCTACGAGCTTGTAGGTCTGCTATTTTTGAAAAATCGTGAAAATGTGGCGCAAATCTTTGAATATACAGTATATTCTTTCAGAACGAACGTTTTTAACTCAAATCTTTGCATCTGGGGGGGGGGGGGGGGGGGGGTCCCTGGAACAACATATTTTCAGATGGGGGTCGGCGCCTCGGCGGCCGATTTCATATAATTCTGGGGGTCCTTGACCTGTAATACTCACCCACTGACACAGAAACATAGGGTTTTTCAGAAAACTGTCAGGATTTTTAGAAGACATTTTGTAGAATGGAGCTCAGGTCTAAAAGTGTTAATACAGACTAATAGATGCAACAATGAGATAAAGGAGCACATCAAGACAATAGGCCTATCTCACAGCCCCTCCCACAGCCCCTCCCAATAGGCCTATCTCACAGCCCCTCCCACAGCCCCTCTCAATAGGCCTATCTCACAGCCCCTCCACGCCCACTTCAAGACAATAGGCCTATCTCACAGCCCCTCCACGCCCACTTCCGGTAGATAGTGGTGTCATTTAACATTAGGCATTTACACTTTTTTTCTCTGGAGAATCTAAGTACATTTCCTAATGTTAAAATGTCAAAGACCGATAATAATATGAATATGATGGTATAACATCTCAAATAAGATGGCTTGTGAAAATACCTCTTTTAACATGGAAGCCTATGGACCGCAAAACAAATAACACCACTAGCTCCAAAAGGGGGCGTGGAAAGGGGGCGGGGAACAAAAGCTCCACCTTTTGATGAGATCAATAATAAAAGTGACCTGTAGACCTGTAGTTGTTTTAAGCATTTAGACCGGAGGACGATTCTACAAAAGTCTAAATCCTAAGACTTTAATGAACAACCTCATATGTTTCTATGTCAGTCGTTCTTAAACTTTTGAGTTAAAAACGTTCACTCTGAAAGAATATAATATTCAAAGATTTGCGCCACATTTTTCAAAAACGATTTTTCAAAAATAGCAGATCTACAAGCTCGCAGCGCGGCACCGAGTGCACCGAGTGCCGTGCTTGCGAGCTTGTAGATCAAACAGAGCAGTCCAGTTTCCTTGAAGGGCCCCTGAGAGCCAAGGGCCCCACCGGTCCAATGGATAATCTGGCCCTGTGACTGACCAACCAGCTCTTTCTGCCTTTTTTATGTTGAATTTACTACAAAACAAAACTTAAAACAACATCCAGTTCTTCAGTAGATGTACTGTCCAGTTACCTGACTGACCAGACGTGTGTGTGTGTGTGTGTGTGTGTGTGTGTGTGTGTGTGTGTGTGTGTGTGTGTGTGTGTGTGTGTGTGTGTGTGTGTGTGTGTGTGTGTGTGTGTGTGTGTGTGTGTGTGTGTGTGTGTGCGTGCGTAATGATACAGTGGTGGTGACCTATTGATCTGGGAAGTGCAAACGTATTGACCCCGAGGCGGGTGGGGGTTTCTGGGCGTGTGGGGGGGGGGGGGGGGGGGGGGGGGGGTGGCAGTGCATTGACCTGACCTGGTGGAGGCGATCAATAATGGAATCAGTCTGGTAGAACTGACCACAGGACTGACCATAAGGAGAAGAAGAGCATGTAACTAGGGTGTTGTTGTACATGTCTTATTGACCACAGGTGTACCTGACACAAGACAGACAGACAGAGAGACAGACAGACAGACAGACAGACAGAGAGACAGACAGACAGACAGACAGACAGACAGACAGAGAGACACTGTTTTAAGTCCTCAGACGAATCAATGTCTAAAATCATTAACACAATCAGCGCCGGGATTTCTTTCAAAATAGAAGCAAGGCGACGCTTTTACTCTGTATTACTCTGTGTCAGGCGCGCCTGAGCCATGGAGCAAACAGAGCAGCTGCTCCACCAGATTAAAAGGAACCGTAGCACTGCGACCCCACAAATATATATTTTTTAACTCATATAATCTGCTATGATTTCTTAAATTATTATTCATGACATGAATGTGCAGTAGCCTACCAAAAAAAAAGGAAATTTAAAAAAATATATAATGTCACGTTATTATTTATATAAATAAAAAGTGGACTGGTTGGAGGATAAAATAAATAGTATTCTTAAACTACATTTGTGTGACTTTTTTGGGTTTTTTGGCTCTGCTTTTTCTCCCTGGAAATAAAAACGTCTGGGTTTCCGAGGCTACTGCTCTGCTGCTGACGCTATTTCCGGTTACCTTTACGCACGGGGCGCACGGATTTGAATTTCTCCGGTCAGCCTGAATGTGTGTGTTGTTGTTGTCAACATGGCTCAGAAGAGAATGAGTGATTTATTTGGTGGGTCCAAGCCCAAATCAAGTCTAGTTCATGAACCCTTCATGAGCACCAGCAGCAGTGTTCAGCAGGGAACGAGTGCTAACGTTGAGTCCGTTGTCGTCGTCGGAGGAGGACAATAATAAAAACAACAACAGCAGCAGCAGCAGCAGTGTCCATCCCCCTGTACCTGCAGCCGTGAGCCAGGCGACTACCGTCGGTTATTACCCTCACGTAGCCTACATAATGACATTCTGGACACGTAACTCACGTTGGATATACAGTAAATGCCATGATGAGGGAATTAACCACCCCGGAGCGCAAGAGCACATTTGGGGTTTAAGGTAAAGCATTTACAATTTAACTATATTATTTCTCTAATAGTCACTATTGCAGTGAGAAATAATATAGTATTTACTAATTCCTATGGCCGCCGTGCCAACTGAACTGCTGAATGCTGCTGCAATTTAATGTTAGATATTAGATTCTGACGGGGAGGGATCTATGATGAATGATGACGATACAACACCGGGGTCGCCGAGCCCAGCTGCGCTGTCAGCTCGTCTGTTGTATAATAGGGCTATAATTTATATGTTTTGTTTTGATATCGGCGCCTTGCCAATGTCATGTGTAGCCTAAATAGGCCTATGCCTTTTTATGATGCATTTTGTCAGTTTGTTCATATAACTTGCGTGTGGAGAGGGAAAGTAAAAGCCACTTTTCCGTGTGAAAATGCGCGAAAACGCGCGTGCACGAGGCACATGCACGCGCATTTTTCAAATCTGTGCTCCCCCACCTGGAAACAAAGTTAGGCACCCCTGCTCTGTGTGTGTGTGTGTGTGTGTGTGTGTGTGTGTGTGTGTGTGTGTGTGTGTGTGTGTGTGTGTGTGTGTGTGTGTGTGTGTGTGTGTGTGTGTGTGTGTGTGTGTGTGTGTGTGTGTGTGTCAAGATAATGGTCACATTTAGTGTTGTTTTCTTATTTGTCCCTCATTTTGTGACATTTGTCCCATACTGTGCAGCCAGGTGTCCTGCAGGTCCCTCTCCTAACAGGTCCCTCTCCTGCAGGTCCCTCTCCTGCAGGTCCCTCTCCTCTCCCTCTCCTGCAGGTCCCTCTCCTGCAGGTCCCTCTGCAGGTCCCTCTCCTATCCCTCTCCCTCTTCCTCTCCTAACAGAATTAATTGTTTGTCATTGTCATCTAGTTCCTTAAAATGTGGGATCAACAACTCAAAGAAGGAAACAAATGCATATGGATGAGGTACGCTCCAGACTCCTGTAATGGCCGCCATCTTTAGCAGCGTTTATCTCCGAATTGAAGCTTAGATGAGGTGATATGAGGTGAGGCACGATGTTAGGAGGTCAGTGTTCAGAGATCAGATGCTCCGGTTAGCAGATCAGTGTTTCATGCTAGTGAAGGTCAGATCAGTGTTTCATGCTAGTGAAAGGTCAGAGGTCAAATGGAGCGACGGAAACAGCGCCGGCTAATACTTCCGGTTCAAGAGCCGCGTCACAGGGTCCTCTTTTTGTAGTTTTTTTTGTGTTTTTTGCCTTGCACAGGTAAAAGGGCGCCCGAAGAAACGCCTGGCTTTAAATGTGTGAACCGTTTTATTTGTTTTAGTGCAGGTCTCACTGTTTTTGTTTAGTTTTAGTGTGTTTGTTTAGAGGACTATGTTTATTTTCTCAGTTGCTGTTGCTAGTAATGGCTGCCAGTTCCCACCTGATGTTGTGTGGGAGTCCAGACTGCTCCAGACCGTACTGAATAACTGCTAGCTTACATAATGTCTTGAGGCTAGGACTGAAGTCTAAGACATACAGGTCATCAGGGGTGTTGTCTCCTCCAAAGAGGATGGCACGATCCCCCATCATGCAACAGCACATCCTGTACGTCGGAGACGGGCCTTTCCCCTTGGGATCAACCTTCTTCCATGAGAAGGTCTCTGGACTGAATTTCCACACATCATTGAAGTACTGGTATTTAAAGCCTTCCCTGCCTTCACCACCAAATATGTACAGCTCTCCATTGTAAGTAAAGGCTGAATGACACCAACGTCCTTCTGGAAGAGGCTGTGCAGAAGGTGTGCTCAGCCAGAGGTTGGTCTCTGTGTCAAACACTCTGATGGTGTTGTAGAGCTGACCCCACCAGCCTCTTGAACTTACAATTCAAATGCTTGTATTGAAATACTAAATGTTAATTTAGAAAAAGTGACAAAAGTATAGGCACCAAAAACACATTATGTAGAAACTCCAGGTTTCCAAACCGTGTGTGCACACGCATGCACACACAATGGATATGTCACGACCACTTACAGTAAGAAAAACAAAAAAATCAATGGCATCAAAGAGTGAGAAAGTAGCAATACCACAATACTGAAAAAAATACTGTAAAATGCCTTTATTCAAAATTCTCAGTGCAAATGTATTGGCATCCCAAATAAATAACAAAAGTACTGCATTTCAAGTAAAGTGCCTGTAGTATTGTCAACAAAATAAATGTGGTTCTTTCCCAGGTCACATTGCCAGGTTCTACTCCTGAAACCCTCCAAACACACAACGTCTTATATCGTTGGCCGAGATGAATTCCTTGCAAATCTTTGTTATGTCCAAGGCATCCATCCTGTCCTGATGGATATGACAAACTGACACACTATTCAGCCGTTTCTGCTTCATGCTATTTCGAAGCCATGTCTTCAGCCTTCTCAGTGCACTGAAGCTCCTCTCAGCTTCAGCAGAAGACATAGGGACGACCAACAGCAACCTCACAAGGACCTCCACCTGTGGAAAAAGAACTCTGACTCTAGGGTCCATGGCTCTCAGGATCTGTGCATCTTCTGTGCTTGATTTGTAGGCGTTGTCTTTCTTGAACATGGCCAACTGTACATCCAGCATCCTCCTGTTGATCTCTGGATACTGTTCCACAACATCACTACTTTTCCCAGTTATCAGCAGATTCTCCAACTTCTCAAGTACTTCAAGGCTTTCTTGCTTGAATCTCTCAGTGAATTGCACATCTACTGTGTCAAGAACCTGGAAGAACTCCCCTCTGAAGTATTGCAGAGCAGATGTTGGGGCATGTGCTGCAAGCGTCTTGGTGGGTTGCGGTTACGAGGCATCTCGATGGGACTCAGTTTTAATGAGGTGACCAGCTCTACTGCACTGTCAAAAATATTTTTGAATGTTTCCTCATTTCTTTTCTGCTGCATGGTTTTCTTGACCAGATCAATAGCAGACTGCATGCCGGCAATTGTGCCACGTTTTGTTTGCAGGGATTTACAGAGGAACTCCATTTCCTCGAGAACCTCTAGAGCAAGACTGAGTCCCAGGAATGTGTTGCCCTTTTGGAACCGGTCCAGTAGACCATTTGCCCTTGTGGCACTATCAGAGTCAGACCTTGCCATTTCTTTCAAACTGAGCAACACTGCCTCATACTGTTTGAAAAGGGCATGGATTGCTTTAACCCGCACAGTCCACCGGGTAGGACACAGTGGTTTCAGTGTCGTGAAGGTCCCATCTTCAGATGTTGCTATGGACTGAAAGATGGTCTTGAACTTTCCCGAAAGTCCATACAGACGCCCCAGTTCATGGACCCACTGCAGCGCATCACGGACTACTAAAGAAACTCCACAAGCTGCCTGTGTGATTAGGTTGAGACAGTGAGGACCACAGTGTATATACAGTGCCAGTGGTTGCACTCGTGAAAGAAAGGCCTGTGCACCATTATATTTTCCAGACATATTTGCTGCTCCGTCGTATGTCTGTCCCCTAAGTCCATCAAGAGACAAATTCAGACGAAGCAGCACGTCTTTGGCTATGTTGGCTAGGTTTTCTCCTGTTGTGAGTGTCGCCTCATATAAACCAACACATTCTTCGTGAGGAACGAGATCTTTGTCGACGTAACGGAAACAGATTGATTCCTGTTCGGTCCCCGTTATGTCCTGTGTTCCATCTATAATGATAGAGTATTGCAACTGTGGTTGTTGTTGGATTTCAGTGGCTATTTCTCTGACGATGGAGTTTGCCATTATGCTCAAGATCTCATTTTGGATAACGGGGCTTGTGTAATCCCGTGACTTAAGCCACTCCGACAACACAGGGTCCTTACGTGCTTGCACCTTGAGATAGATGGAAAAGTTCCCTTCATCTGCCTCAGTCCCTCTGAGAGCCATACCTTGTCTCACCAAGTACCACGCAGCCTCCACAATCGCCATCAAGCACGACCTTGCCTTCTCCTGTGATGTTGCCAAAGCACTAGAGAGCTGGGAACTGATAGGATTTGCTTCTTGGCGACGCATATCAATTGCTAGCTGATGACCCCTGCTTGTAGAATGATCTTTAAACCTCTCCAATGCCTTCTTCCAATTTCTGAATCCAGCAGAAACAAACGCTTTATCTACATGTTTTGCCATGGGATTATTATTCTCACACTTGAATGCTTTAGCACAGAGGAAGCACAGGACTCCATTCAAGTTGTGGCTGTAATGAAGCCATGTGAACTCTTTAAACCATGTATCTTGGAAATGTAAAGTTTTGTTCTTAAGTTTTTTAACTACAATGTATTTTGCATTTGGTTGGTTAGCCTCAGTTAGCAATTCTTCTGCTTCAGGTTCTGTTTGTGTTTCCTCCTCGTCTGAGCTGCCACTGGACCCTGCTTCAGGTTCTGTTTGTGTTTCCTCCTCGTCTGAGCTGCCACTGGACCCTGCCTGCTGCATCTAAAATAAACATACCAACAAGTAGCACTTCATTAAAGTGATTTGAAATGAAAAAAATGAAATACAAAATAATAATGTATGATTTTGCTAAGTAAAGGTTACTTTACACCACTGTCTGCACTGCATAATGCTTACCGGTTCAACTAGTACACCATTGTCACTGTCGTCAGTGTCCTCCTGGTCACTCTGATTGTCCTCTGACTCACTGTCGTCAGTGTCCTCCTGGTCACTCTGATTGTCCTCTGACTCACTGTCGTCAGTGTCCTCCTGGTCACTCTGATTGTCCTCTGACTCAAGCAGCCCCTCGTCCTGCCTGTCGTCAGTGTCCTCCTGGTCACTCTGATTGTCCTCTGACTCAAGCAGCCCCTCGTCCTGCCTGTCGTCAGTGTCCTCCTGGTCACTCTGATTGTCCTCTGACTCAAGCAGCCCCTCGTCCTGCCTGTCCATCACCTGTTGGAGTGGCTGTCCCTGCTAAGACATACATCACCTGTTGGAGTGGCTGTCCCTGCTAAGACATACATTGATTTATTGATTACTTTATAAGGCAGAAATGTACACAGCACAAAGTAAACTTTAGACATTAAGGCTAAAATGATAGGTTAACTAAAACTACAATGTTTCCACTGTAGTACTAGCAGACAAACTGAGCTTATAGCAAACACAATGCTGACAAAATAACATGCACCCTCCCTGGCTGGCATGTTTAATGTTTTTACTTGCTTTTACTAAAAGTAGCAATACCACAGTGCAGAAATTCTATAACTATTACTAGAGTGAAAGTACAAAAGTGTTGCCATCAAAATATAGTACTTATAAAGTAAAAGTACATGTGAAAGTGGCACATAATGTGAAATGTATATTTTTAATACCGGTACATACATTAAGATTACTAATCAAAATCTGCAATGGAACTAGAGGCTCTCTCATATAAAGTAAAAGTATATTTAAAAAAATGCCATTGTTACAGGTACTTAGTTACTTTCCACCACTGACTGTGAAAGGCATGATGCTTTATGGCTGCTTTTTGCTTATAGTTGCTTACCGGTTCAACTACTGCACAATGGTCGTCAGTGTTGTTGTTGTTGTTGTTGTCGACGAGTGTGTGGGGTACATTTTTCGGGACAACAGCAGCAACAGGAGTTGGAGGAGAAGCAGCCCTGCTTCCACCACCACCACCAGCAGCAGCAGCAGCAGTATTAAACATATCGTTTATTTTATAACATGAGTTGGCTTCCTGCATTAATAGTTTTGTCTTCTTAGCCCTCTGCTTTTCAGCACCCCCCTTTCCCTTACGTTTCATAATATTCGGCATTGTAGTATTTTTCTCTGACTCTCTCTCTCTCTCTTCTCTACCGTGGCGTGTTTGAATGCCGCCCGCAGCCCTGGCTCAGCTGTAATCACACACACAGCAGGTAAGGAGGGGGCTGGGGCCGCTTCCCCCTCCGAGTCAGCGGCCGCATGGTCCAAGTGCCTGCCCTATTTGAGGCTTTTTTTATTCCTTTTCTCTTCCCCGAGGCCGGCGGCCAAGACCCCCGGGACCCCCGTGGTTCCTACGGCCCTGGGTTAGTCGACCCTCCCCAGAGGTAGACTGTATATTCAATCAGCACAGCTGTGTGGCCGTCACGCCTGGAGGGAACCTCTAGGTGGCGTTCTCCTGTTCCAGGCGTTACTGGGGTCAACTTCCTCCAGCATAAAGACACTGTGTTTAAGATCTGCACATCAATGTGATCTCTTCCCCTCTGGTCAATGTCTCCTCCAAAGCAGTAGATCTCGTGTCCGACCACCACAGCAGCCTCGTCCTTCCTATGTTCTCCTTCCAGATGTATCGTCCAGTAACACATTTCACACAGCAGCTCCACCGTCAATGAGTGTTGACAACTAATTTACAAATGAACCTGTAAGGTTCATTTGTGATGGCTCGGTTTCCTCGTTGCAAGTCACTAACTGATGTTTAGTGTATCGGACAAGTCGTTTTAAAGAACAATTACACGGTTGTGATGTCATTGCATGATCACTGGCCTACCGGCATGTGCACTGAAGCCTCTCCAACTGATCCAAAATGCCGCAGCTCGCTTGGTCTTCAACCAGCCAAAATTCTCACATGTCTCCCCCCTGCTCCGCTCCCTGCACTGGCTCCCGGTCGCTGCCCGCACAGAATACAAAACTCTGATGCTGGCATTTAAAGCAACCAAAGGTATGATCCCCCATATCTTGCAAGCATGATTGAACCCTATAAACCCTCCCGAGCACTCAGATCAGCCAACGCAGGGAAGCTGGAAGTACCCTCACTAAAAACGCCGGGACAACGCTCCACACGTCCCAAACTCTTCTCCCTTCTGGCCCCAAAACTGTGGAACGCACTTCCCGTTGCAATCAGAACTGCAGCATCACTCCCGATCTTCCGCCGTAGTTTGAAAACCCACCTTTTCAGACTCCACCATGGCCCATAGCACTTACCCTACTCCCTTAGACAGCACTTATTTAGACTTAGATAGCATTTGAAACAGACTGATAGCATGTCATGTAGACAGCACAATAACAGTACAGCATAGTATAATATATATGTATAGCTTATATGTATAGTGTCATTATATATAGATATGTTCTAGTTACGTTCTTAGCTTACGCATGTTTCTTGATAAATGCTGTTTATATATGTGATGTATTCCCATGCTTTTTGTTCTTGCTTAATGTAAATCGCTCTGGATTAAGAGCGTCTGCTAAATGCCTAAATTGTAAATTGTACGTCATATTGTAGGATAGCTAATGATGTCACACAATCTGATTGGCAGTTTGGCAGATAATATACATTTTCTATTTAGTTTAATATGTGTTTGACAGAACTATGTCAGTACTATGACGTCAATCATCCATATTGGGCATATGGACGGAGAGGAAGAAACACAGAAACTTTGCTGGGTGTCCTCCATCCATCTCTCTCCCCCTTTCCTGTCTGCTTACTGCCAGCTGTCATAGAAAAAAAGCCCCCAAAAGATCTTACCCAAACTATCTTAAACAGCTATAACTGTGGTTTTCAGCATGCTACAGTCTCCAGATTTGGTTCATGGACTTAGACCACCAATAGGGACCAGCTGTAATTGCTGTTGCCCCGCCCCCTCTGTCTTCCCATTGGCTGGGCTTTACAGAGTCATAGCTTTGGTTTGCAGCATGCTCCAGTCTCAGAATGTGGTTCATGGACTTAGACCAATAGGAACAAGCTGTTAGTGGATCAGTTTATTCTGCACCTCACATACTATGACACGCCCCCAGCCGAAAACCTGTGTGTGTGTGTGCGTGTGTGTGTGCGTGTGTGTGTGTGTGTGCGTGCGTGCGTGTGTGCGTGCGCTCAGTATATCTGAACTGCTTGTGTTGCAGTAATATAGAAAGGTGTGATGCATCGTAGAACAAATCGTTAGCTGGTGAAGGTAATCTAATTAAGACGTGAGGGCAGTGCCAATTAACACCTCTACAGCCCCTCAGCTCTGCCCAATCAGCGGGCTCTCTGAAGTGGTATTTTTAGACCAAAGTGCACCGAACTGGTCGAGTCCATGTTGGCTTTGATGAGATGTACCGTTTGGATTACGGCACACGGGCACTGTCCGGCTACACAACTCCACTGTCCGGCTACACAACTCCACTGTCCAGCTACACAACTCCACTGTCCAGCTACACAACTCCACTGTCCGGCTACACAACTCCACTGTCCGGCTACACAACTCCACTGTCCGGCTACACAACTCCACTGTCCGGCTACACAACTCCACTGTCCGGCTACACAACTCCACTGTCCGGCTACACAACTCCACTGTCCGGCTACACAACTCCACTGTCCGGCTACACAACTCCACTGTCCGGCTACACAACTCCACTGTCCGGCTACACAACTCCACTGTCCGGCTACACAACTCCACTGTCCGGCTACACAACTCCACTGTCCGGCTACACAACTCCACTGTCCGGCTACACAACTCCACTGTCCGGCTACACAACTCCACTGTCCGGCTACACAACTCCACTGTCCGGCTACACAACTCCACTGTCCGGCTACACAACTCCACTGTCCGGCTACACAACTCCACTGTCCGGCTACACAACTCCACTGTCCGGCTACACAACTCCACTGTCCAGTTACACAACTCCACTGTCCGGCTACACAACTCCACTGTCCGGCTACACAACTCCACTGTCCGGCTACACAACTCCACTGTCCGGCTACACAACTCCACTGTCCGGCTACACAACTCCACTGTCCGGCTACACAACTCCACTGTCCGGCTACACAACTCCACTGTCCGGCTACACAACTCCACTGTCCGGCTACACAACTCCACTGTCCGGCTACACAACTCCACTGTCCGGCTACACAACTCCACTGTCCGGTTACACAACTCCACTGTCCGGTTACACAACTCCACTGTCCGGCTACACAACTCCACTGTCCGGCTACACAACTCCACTGTCCGGCTACACAACTCCACTGTCCGGCTACACAACTCCACTGTCCGGCTACACAACTCCACTGTCCGGCTACACAACTCCACTGTCCGGCTACACAACTCCAATGTCCGGCTACACAACTCCACTGTCCGGCTACACAACTCCACTGTCCGGCTACACAACTCCACTGTCCAGTTACACAACTCCACTGTCCGGCTACACAACTCCACTGTCCGGCTACACAACTCCACTGTCCGGCTACACAACTCCACAGAGGAGACTTGTTGTTCTGTGAGGGACAGACAGAGAGGAGACATGTTGTTCTGTGAGGGACAGACAGAGAGGAGACATGTTGTTCTGTGAGGGACAGACAGACAGAGGAGACATGTTTTTCTGTGAGGGACAGACAGACAGAGGAGACATGTTGTTCTGTGAGGGACAGACAGACAGAGGAGACATGTTGTTCTGTGAGGGACAGACAGACAGAGGAGACATGTTGTTCTGTGAGGGACAGACAGACAGAGGAGACATGTTGTTCTGTGAGGGACAGACAGACAGAGGAGACATGTTGTTCTGTGAGGGACAGACAGAGAGGAGACATGTTGTTCTGTGAGGGACAGACAGACAGAGGAGACATGTTGTTCTGTGAGGGACAGACAGAGAGGAGACATGTTGTTCTGTGAGGGACAGACAGAGAGGAGACTTGTTGTTCTGTGAGGGACAGACAGACAGAGGAGACATGTTGTTCTGTGAGGGACAGACAGAGAGGAGACATGTTGTTCTGTGAGGGACAGACAGACAGAGGAGACATGTTGTTCTGTGAGGGACAGACAGACAGAGGAGACATGTTGTTCTGTGAGGGACAGACAGAGGAGACATCTTGTTCTGTGAGGGACAGACAGAGAGGAGACATGTTGTTCTGTGAGGGACAGACAGAGGAGACATGTTGTTCTGTGAGGGACAGACAGACAAAACGACAACGGCACAGAAATCCTTTCTGCTTTAAATTACGTGGCGTTCTCTGCTTTTGTTGGGCAGGCAGGCTCTGTGAGCCTGATGTGGAAATAGGCAAGGAGCGCAATCCACAAAATGCGCGCACGCACGCACGCACGCACGCACGCACGCACGCACGCACGCACGCACACTACATGCTGACATGAGCATAAGGCTTTGTTTGTGGACAATGAACCTCTGAAATGGAAAAGCTTTCAGCTCCACTCCTAATATTTACAGAGGAGAATGTACGACATGTCTGCCTGCCTGCCTGCCTGCCTGCCTGCCTGCCTGCCTGTCTCTCTGTCTGCCTGCCTGTCTGTCTCTCTGTCTGTCTGTACCGTTACACCTGTCTGTCATCCATTCAACGATACAGGGGCCTGACCACCATAATGAGTATAAAATGCCTGCTGTTGAAATGGCTGCGTTCTGAAACACAGTTCTGTGTCATTTATTTCTGAACGTGACAGCTTCTTTACAACGGGTCGGCAGTGGGTGGGGGTTTAGGGCGGACTATTGGGAACCGTCAGGTTCCCGGTTCGATCCCTGTGGGCTCCCCCAGAGTTAGAGTCAAAGGGCCCTATTATGCATGTCTTAAGTACCAGGTCTTATGACTTAACTTATGACCTGGAGGCGTGGTCAATGCTGTTTGGCCACTCAGAATAGCCAAATGGCATTGATCACGCCTCCAGGTCTTAAGTTAAGTAATAAGACCTGGTACTTAAGACATGCATAATAGGGCCCCATGTGTCCTTGAGCAAGACTCTGAACCTGATGTGCAGGTTGGTGTGTGTGTGTGTGTGTGTGTGTGTGTGTGTGTGTGTGTGTGTGTGTGTGTGTGTGTGTGTGTGTGTGTGTGTGTGTGTGTGTGTGTGTGTGCGTGTGCGTGCGTGCGTGCGTGCGTAAGTGCGTGCGTGGAGCAGGACATGGATCACAGTGTGACTAGGGACGGAGCTCGTTAATTTGTATTGATAACGAGCACCTTATCGATCAGGCTTATCGATCATTGTCTATTATTTTGTGGAAAGACGGGAGACGATAAACTGTGAACAGAACCAGTATCTTCTACTAAGGGCTTGCAAACAGTAATGTTCTAACAGAACCAGTATCTTCTACTAAGGGCAAACAGTACTGTTCTAACAGAACCAGTATCTTCTACTAAGGGCCTGCAAACAGTACTGTTCTAACAGAACCAGTATCTTCTACTAAGGGCTTGCAAACAGTAATGTTCTAACAGAACCAGTATCGTCTACTAAGGGCAAACAGTACTGTTCTAACAGAACCAGTATCTTCTACTAAGGGCCTGCAAACAGTACTGTTCTAACAGAACCAGTATCTTCTACTAAGGGCCTGCAAACAGTACTGTTCTAACAGAACCAGTATCTTCTACTAAGGGCCTGCAAACAGTACTGTTCTAACAGAACCAGTATCTTCTACTAAGGGCCTGCAAACAGTACTGTTCTAACAGAACCAGTATCTTCTACTAAGGGCCTGCAAACAGTACTGTTCTAACAGAACCAGTATCTTCTACTAAGGGCCTGCAAACAGTAATGTTCTAACAGAACCAGTATCTTCTACTAAGGGCCTGCAAACAGTACTGTTCTAACAGAACCAGTATCTTCTACTAAGGGCCTGCAAACAGTACTGTTCTAACAGTACTGTTCTAACAGGCAAACAGTACTGTTCTAACAGGCAATTGACCTTTTTTACCGATAAAATAATATTAGAGAAACTGAGAAACTTAAAAGTGTTATTTTGTTTCCCCAGACAGCGCTGGTTGGCAGGTATCAATACACTTTTAGACCCACATGTTTGTGCCAGCGTGGATGATTACATTTATTTATTGATCGCCTCTTGTCTTGATTGTTTAAACATGACGTCATGGACCGCTATGCTCCATAACAGGCTGGATAAGCCCAAAGCTTATTGATACCGGGTACTGGATAAGCCCAAAGCTTATTGATACCGGGTACTGGATAAGCCCAAAGTTTATCGATACCGGGTACTGAATAAGCCCAAAGCTTATTGATACCGGGTACTGGATAAGCCCAAAGCTTATCCAGTACACACACACACACACACACACACACACACACACACACACACACACACACACACACACACACACACACACACACACACACACACACACACACACACACACACACACACACACACACACACACACACACACACACACACACACGAAGGGATGATGAGACACAATTAAGGAACACGTGTGACGCCCCGGGACCTGTCCTGCACATGCACACTCTCTCTATCTCTCTCTGTCTCTCTCTCTCTCTCTCCCTCTCTCTCTCTCTCTCTCTCTCTCTCTCTCTCTGTCTCTCTCTCTCTCTCTCTCTCTCTCTCTCTCTCTCTCTCTCAGAGGTATATTGCACAGAAGGGAGTGAGTGGCCATGGATGGAATCTTATTATTAGGTTCTGTACTGTAAACACACGCACTGTGGTCTCTAGGTGTGGACGCGAGCCAGACCACACAGACCACACAGACGGGAGGGGGGGGGGGGGGGGGGTGACCGTCAGACAATCCCTCTAAGTAGACACAGCAGGGCCACTTATAGGAGACAGTTAATGAATGGAGCGTGTGAGTGAGAGTAAATACATAATCTATTCATATCCACAACCCTCCTCCTCCTCCTCCTCTTCATCCTCACCCTCCTCTTCATCTTCATCCTCCTCCTCCTCTTCATCCTCCTTCATCCTCCTCCTCCTCCTCCTCTTCATCCTCCTCCTCCTCTTCATCCTCCTCTTCATCCTCCTCCTCTTCATCTTCATCCTCCTCTTCATCCTCCTCCTCCTCTTCATCCTCCTTCATCCTCCTCCTCCTCTTCATCCTCCTTCATCCTCCTCCTCCTCTTCATCCTCCTTCATCCTCCTCCTCCTCTTCATCCTCCTTCATCCTCCTCCTCCTCTTCATCCTCCTTCATCCTCATCCTCCTCTTCATCCTCCTTCATCCTCCTCCTCCTCTTCATCCTCCTTCATCCTCATCCTCCTCTTCATCTTCATCCTCCTCCTCCTCTTCATCCTCCTTCATCCTCCTCCTCCTCTTCATCCTCCTCCTCCTCTTCATCCTCCTTCATCCTCCTCCTCCTCTTCATCCTCCTCTTCATCCTCCTCTTCATCCTCCTCCTCTTCATCTTCATCCTCCTCTTCATCCTCCTCCTCCTCTTCATCCTCCTCTTCATCCTCATCCTCCTCTTCATCCTCCTCCTCCTCTTCATCCTCCTCCTCCTCTTCATCCTCCTCTTCATCCTCATCCTCCTCTTCATCCTCCTCTTCATCCTCCTCTTCATCTTCATCCTCCTCTTCATCCTCCTCTTCATCCTCCTCTTCATCCTCATCCTCCTCTTCATCCTCCTCTTCATCTTCATCCTCCTCTTCATCCTCCTCCTCCTCTTCATCCTCCTCTTCATCCTCCTCTTCATCCTCATCCTCCTCTTCATCTTCATCCTCCTCTTCATCCTCATCCTCCTTCATCTTCATCCTCCTCTTCATCCTCATCCTCCTCTTCATCTTCATCCTCCTCTTCATCCTCATCCTCCTTCATCTTCATCCTCCTCTTCATCCTCCTCCTCCTCTTCATCCTCCTCTTCATCCTCCTCCTTCATCTTCATCCTCCTCCTCCTCTTCATCCTCCTCTTCATCCTCCTCCTCCTCTTCATCCTCCTCTTCATCCTCATCCTCCTCTTCATCTTCATCCTCCTCTTCATCCTCCTCCTCCTCTTCATCCTCCTCTTCATCCTCCTCCTCCTTCATCTTCATCCTCCTCCTCCTCTTCATCCTCCTCTTCATCCTCATCCTCCTTCATCTTCATCCTCATCCTCTTCATCTTCATCCTCCTCTTCATCCTCCTCCTCTTCATCTTCACCCTCCTCTTCATCCTCCTCTTCATCCTCATCCTCCTCTTCATCTTCATCCTCCTCTTCATCCTCCTCCTCCTCTTCATCCTCCTTCATCTTCATCCTCATCTTCATCCTCCTCTTCATCCTCCTCCTCCTCTTCATCCTCCTCCTCCTCTTCATCCTCCTCTTCATCCTCATCCTCCTCTTCATCTTCATCCTCCTCTTCATCCTCCTCCTCCTCTTCATCCTCCTCTTCATCCTCCTCCTCCTCTTCATCCTCCTCTTCATCCTCCTCCTCCTCTTCATCCTCCTCCTCTTCATCTTCACCCTCCTCTTCATCCTCCTCTTCATCCTCATCCTCCTCCTCCTCTTCATCCTCCTCTTCATCCTCATCCTCCTCTTCATCTTCATCCTCCTCTTCATCCTCCTCCTCCTCTTCATCCTCCTTCATCCTCATCCTCCTCTTCATCTTCATCCTCCTCTTCATCCTCCTCCTCCTCTTCATCCTCCTTCATCCTCATCCTCCTCTTCATCCTCCTCCTCTTCATCCTCCTTCATCTTCATCCTCCTCTTCATCCTCCTCCTCCTCTTCATCCTCCTCTTCATCCTCCTCCTCCTCCTCCTCTTCATCCTCATCCTCCTCTTCATCCTCCTCCTCTTCATCCTCCTCCTCATCCTCATCCTCATCCTCCTCCTCCTCCTCCTCTTCATCCTCATCCTCCTCTTCATCCTCCTCCTCTTCATCCTCCTCCTCATCCTCATCCTCATCCTCATCCTCCTCCTCCTCCTCCTCCTCCGTGATCACATAATATATCCTCAAATACCTCCTTTATTTATGTCTATTTAGTAAAGGCGAAAAAACACGCCGCTTGTTTATTTGTATTTCATGCACGAACGAACAAATGTTGCCGGCGGCAACAAATGTGCCGACATGTAGCGTTTTAGAGATGTAGTGTTTTAGAGATGTAGCATTTTAGAGATGTAGCGTTTTAGAGATGTAGTGTTTTAGAGATGTAGTGTTTTAGAGATGTAGCATTTTAGAGATGTAGCGTTTTAGAGATGTAGCGTTTTAGAGATGTAGTGTTTTAGAGATGTAGTGTTTTAGAGATGTAGCATTTTAGAGATGTAGCGTTTTAGAGATGTAGCGTTTTAGAGATGTAGCGTTTTAGAGATGTAGCGTTTTAGAGATGTAGCGTTTTAGAGATGTAGTGTTTTAGAGATGTAGCGTTTTAGAGATGTAGTGTTTTAGAGATGTAGTGTTTTAGAGATGCAGCGTTTTAGAGATGTAGCGTTTTAGAGATGTAGTGTTTTAGAGATGTAGTGTTTTAGAGATGTAGTGTTTAGATGTAGTGTTTTAGAGATGTAGTTTTAGAGATGTAGTGTTTAGATGTAGTGTTTTAGAGATGTAGTTTTAGAGATGTAGTGTTTTAGAGATGTAGCGTTTTAGAGATGTAGTGTTTTAGAGATGTAGTTTTAGAGATGTAGCGTTTTAGAGATGTAGTGTTTTAGAGATGTAGCGTTTTAGAGATGTAGTGTTTTAGAGATGTAGTGTTTTAGAGATGCAGTGTTTTAGAGATGTAGTGTTTTAGAGATGTAGCGTTTTAGAGATGTAGCGTTTAGAGATGTAGTGTTTTAGAGATGCAGTGTTTTAGAGATGTAGTGTTTTAGAGATGTAGCGTTTTAGAGATGTAGCGTTTAGAGATGTAGTGTTTTAGAGATGTAGTGTTTTAGAGATGTAGTGTGTTTTAGAGATGTAGTGTTTTAGAGATGTAGCGTTTTAGAGATGTAGCGTTTTAGAGATGTAGTGTTTGAGATGTAGTGTTTTAGAGATGCAGCGTTTTAGAGATGTAGTGTTTTAGAGATGTAGCGTTTTAGAGATGTAGTGTTTTAGAGATGTAGCGTTTTAGAGATGTAGCGTTTAGAGATGTAGTGTTTTAGAGATGTAGTGTTTTAGAGATGCAGTGTTTTAGAGATGTAGCGTTTTAGAGATGTAGCGTTTTAGAGATGTAGCGTTTAGAGATGTAGTGTTTTAGAGATGTAGTGTTTTAGAGATGTAGTGTTTTAGAGATGTAGTGTTTTAGAGATGTAGCGTTTTAGAGATGTAGTGTTTTAGAGATGTAGTGTTTTAGAGATGTAGTGTTTTAGAGATGTAGCGTTTTAGAGATGTAGTGTTTTAGAGATGTAGCGTTTTAGAGATGTAGCGTTTTAGAGATGTAGTGTTTTAGAGATGTAGCGTTTTAGAGATGTAGTGTTTTAGAGATGTAGTGTTTTAGAGAT
>NW_027637820.1:7500-22500 GCF_951216825.1 Electrona antarctica | reverse complement strand
GCACGCACGCACGCACGCACGCACGCACGCACGCACGCACGCACGCACGCACGCACGCACGCACGCACGCACGCACGCACGCACGCACGCACGCACGCACGCACGCACGCACGCACGCACGCACGCACACTGGGCGGTGAGCTCCATCGACCGTCTGTCTGCCTCTCGTCAGGATCCTGCTCGTCGGATCGATGTGACGGCCGTCGATCCTTCGCTTGACAGCGAAGACGAGAGCGGTGGCGGCTGTGTTCACACGAGGTCGATAAGTCAGGACGGACGCAAAGCTCTGTGTGTGTGTGTGTGTGTGTGTGTGTGTGTGTGTGTTTGTGTGTGCGTGTGTGTAAGTGATAAGCCGCGGCTAGCCGATATTCCGAGCCACAGATAAACAATCTGTCAGGGTCATCAGTGATTGGACGGGAGATGTGAGCTAAATGGAGCGCGTCAACGTGTGTTTCTATAGCGACGACAGCACAGCCTAAAGCAGCTCTGTCTCTGTCTCTGTCTCTGTCTCTGTCTCTGTCTCTGGGGGGTTTAAGCACAGCGTGAAGCAGCTCTGTCTCTGTCTCTGTCTCTGGGGGGTTTAAACACAGCGTGAAGCGTCTCTGTCTCTGTCTCTGTCTCTGTCTCTGGGGGGTTTAAACACAGCCTAAAGCAGCTCTGTCTCTGTCTCTGTCTCTGTCTCTGGGGGGTTTAAACACAGCCTAAAGCAGCTCTGTCTCTGTCTCTGTCTCTGGGGGGTTTATTACGACAGCACAGCGTGAAGCAGCTCTGTCTCTGTCTCTGTCTCTGGGGGGTTTAAGCACAGCGTGAAGCAGCTCTGTCTCTGTCTCTGTCTCTGGGGGGTTTAAGCACAGCGTGAAGCAGCTCTGTCTCTGTCTCTGTCTCTGTCTCTGTCTCTGTCTCTGGGGGGTTTAAGCACAGCGTGAAGCAGCTCTGTCTCTGTCTCTGTCTCTGTCTCTGTCTCTGGGGGGTTTAAGCACAGCGTGAAGCAGCTCTGTCTCTGTCTCTGTCTCTGGGGGGTTTAAGCACAGCGTGAAGCGTCTCTGTCTCTGTCTCTGGGGGGTTTATTACGACAGCACAGCGTGAAGCAGCTCTGTCTCTGTCTCTGTCTCTGTCTCTGTCTCTGGGGGGTTTATTACGACAGCACAGCGTGAAGCAGCTCTGTCTCTGTCTCTGTCTCTGTCTCTGTCTCTGGGGGGTTTATTACGACAGCACAGCGTGAAGCAGCTCTGTCTCTGTCTCTGTCTCTGTCTCTGTCTCTGGGGGGTTTAAGCACAGCGTGAAGCGTCTCGGTCTCTGTCTCTGGGGGGTTTATTACGACAGCACAGCGTGAAGCAGCTCTGTCTCTGTCTCTGTCTCTGTCTCTGAATTGTACCATCACACCTGTATATTACCGTATATTAAATGTATATGCTGCTAAACTTGAGGTTTACGGGCAAATCTATTGCCCCAATGCCACAGATGAAAAACAGCCTAAGTCCACACTATTGATCCATAATGTATAAATGATAGACGAGGCCTTTTCAACAACTGACAGATTACAACTTGTCCAAAATGCAGCAGCCAGAGTTTTAACTAGAACTAAGATGAGAGAACATGTTACTCCAGTTTTGGCTTCACTGCACTGGCTTCCGGTTGTTTTTAGGATTGATTTTGTTTATAAAGCTCTCAATGGTCTCGCACCTTCCTACCTACATGACTGCCTGCCTAAATATGTCCCAAACCGCCCCCTAAGGTCTTCCACTGCGGGCCTGCTCGCTTTGCCTAAAAAAATGGCAACTAAATAATTCGGGGAAGCAGCGTTTTGCTTCTACGGGCCGACGGCGTGGAACAAACTCCCACTGTACCTTCGACAGGCAGCCTCTGTAGACATTTTTAAAGCGCAGCTCAAGACTCACTTCTACACTATTGCTTTTAATTGATCTTTTAATTTGTTGTTATTCATGTCCTCACTGTATTGCATTACTGCTCTTGTTTTTTTTTTTATGTTTATGCCTTGCTTTTCTTTTCTTTTTCTCCATTGCTCTGTAAAGCACTTTGAGCTGCTATACAAATAAAGTTTTATTATTATTTTCGTGGAGGGGTCAGAATGAAGGGGGAGGGGAGGGGAGGGGTCAGAATGAAGGGGGAGGGGAGGGGAGGGGAGAGGAGGGGTCAGAATGAAATTTGGACTTAGACTGTTTTTCGTCTGTGGTACTAACTCCTCTTGTCACGACACAGTGTGACACAGCGTTCCCCAGACAGACCTCATAAAGTAACACAGTGTTCCCCAGACAGACCTCATAAAGTAACACAGCGTTCCCCAGACAGACATAAAGTAACACAGTGTTCCCCAGACAGACATAAAGTAACACAGCGTTCCCCAGACAGACCTCATAAAGTAACACAGCGTTCCCCAGACAGACCTCATAAAGTAACACAGCGTTCCCCAGACAGACCTCATAAAGTAACACAGTGTTCCCCAGACAGACATAAAGTAACACAGTGTTCCCCAGACAGACATAAAGTAACACAGCGTTCCCCAGACAGACCTCATAAAGTAACACAGCGTTCCCCAGACAGACCTCATAAAGTAACACAGTGTTCCCCAGACAGACATAAAGTAACACAGTGTTCCCCAGACAGACATAAAGTAACACAGCGTTCCCCAGACAGACCTCATAAAGTAACACAGCGTTCCCCAGACAGACATAAAGTAACACAGTGTTCCCCAGACAGACATAAAGTAACACAGCGTTCCCCAGACAGACCTCATAAAGTAACACAGCGTTCCCCAGACAGACCTCATAAAGTAACACAGCGTTCCCCAGACAGACCTCATAAAGTAACACAGCGTTCCCCAGACAGACCTCATAAAGTAACACAGTGTTCCCCAGACAGACCTCATAAAGTAACACAGCGTTCCCCAGACAGACCTCATAAAGTAACACAGTGTTCCCCAGACAGACCTCATAAAGTAACACAGTGTTCCCCAGACAGACCTCATAAAGTAACACAGCGTTCCCCAGACAGACCTCATAAAGTAACACAGCGTTCCCCAGACAGACCTCATAAAGTAACACAGCGTTCCCCAGACAGACCTCATAAAGTAACACAGCGTTCCCCAGACAGACCTCATAAAGTAACACAGCGTTCCCCAGACAGACCTCATAAAGTAACACAGTGTTCCCCAGACAGACCTCATAAAGTAACACAGCGTTCCCCAGACAGACCTCATAAAGTAACACAGCGTTCCCCAGACAGACATAAAGTAACACAGCGTTCCCCAGACAGACCTCATAAAGTAACACAGCGTTCCCCAGACAGACCTCATAAAGTAACACAGCGTTCCCCAGACAGACCTCATAAAGTAACACAGCGTTCCCCAGACAGACCTCATAAAGTAACACAGCGTTCCCCAGACAGACCTCATAAAGTAACACAGCGTTCCCCAGACAGACATAAAGTAACACAGCGTTCCCCAGACAGACCTCATAAAGTAACACAGTGTTCCCCAGACAGACCTCATAAAGTAACACAGCGTTCCCCAGACAGACATAAAGTAACACAGTGTTCCCCAGACAGACATAAAGTAACACAGCGTTCCCCAGACAGACCTCATAAAGTAACACAGCGTTCCCCAGACAGACCTCATAAAGTAACACAGCGTTCCCCAGACAGACCTCATAAAGTAACACAGTGTTCCCCAGACAGACATAAAGTAACACAGTGTTCCCCAGACAGACATAAAGTAACACAGCGTTCCCCAGACAGACCTCATAAAGTAACACAGCGTTCCCCAGACAGACCTCATAAAGTAACACAGTGTTCCCCAGACAGACATAAAGTAACACAGTGTTCCCCAGACAGACATAAAGTAACACAGCGTTCCCCAGACAGACCTCATAAAGTAACACAGCGTTCCCCAGACAGACATAAAGTAACACAGTGTTCCCCAGACAGACATAAAGTAACACAGCGTTCCCCAGACAGACCTCATAAAGTAACACAGCGTTCCCCAGACAGACCTCATAAAGTAACACAGCGTTCCCCAGACAGACCTCATAAAGTAACACAGCGTTCCCCAGACAGACCTCATAAAGTAACACAGTGTTCCCCAGACAGACCTCATAAAGTAACACAGCGTTCCCCAGACAGACCTCATAAAGTAACACAGTGTTCCCCAGACAGACCTCATAAAGTAACACAGTGTTCCCCAGACAGACCTCATAAAGTAACACAGCGTTCCCCAGACAGACCTCATAAAGTAACACAGCGTTCCCCAGACAGACCTCATAAAGTAACACAGCGTTCCCCAGACAGACCTCATAAAGTAACACAGCGTTCCCCAGACAGACCTCATAAAGTAACACAGCGTTCCCCAGACAGACCTCATAAAGTAACACAGTGTTCCCCAGACAGACCTCATAAAGTAACACAGCGTTCCCCAGACAGACCTCATAAAGTAACACAGCGTTCCCCAGACAGACATAAAGTAACACAGCGTTCCCCAGACAGACCTCATAAAGTAACACAGCGTTCCCCAGACAGACCTCATAAAGTAACACAGCGTTCCCCAGACAGACCTCATAAAGTAACACAGCGTTCCCCAGACAGACCTCATAAAGTAACACAGCGTTCCCCAGACAGACCTCATAAAGTAACACAGCGTTCCCCAGACAGACATAAAGTAACACAGCGTTCCCCAGACAGACCTCATAAAGTAACACAGTGTTCCCCAGACAGACCTCATAAAGTAACACAGCGTTCCCCAGACAGACCTCATAAAGTAACACAGTGTTCCCCAGACAGACCTCATAAAGTAACACAGTGTTCCCCAGACAGACCTCATAAAGTAACACAGCGTTCCCCAGACCTCATAAAGTAACACAGCGTTCCCCAGACAGACCTCATAAAGTAACACAGCGTTCCCCAGACAGACCTCATAAAGTAACACAGCGTTCCCCAGACAGACATAAAGTAACACAGCGTTCCCCAGACAGACATAAAGTAACACAGCGTTCCCCAGACAGACCTCATAAAGTAACACAGCGTTCCCCAGACAGACATAAAGTAACACAGCGTTCCCCAGACAGACTCACTTCTACACTCTTGCTTTTAATTGATCTTTTAATTTGTTGTTATTCATGTCCTCACTGTATTGCATTACTGCTCTTGTTTTTTTTTTTATGTTTATGCCTTGCTTTTCTTTTCTTTTTCTCCATTGCTCTGTAAAGCACTTTGAGCTGCTATACAAATAAAGTTTTATTATTATTTTCGTGGAGGGGTCAGAATGAAGGGGGAGGGGAGGGGAGGGGTCAGAATGAAGGGGGAGGGGAGGGGAGGGGAGAGGAGGGGTCAGAATGAAATTTGGACTTAGACTGTTTTTCGTCTGTGGTACTAACTCCTCTTGTCACGACACAGTGTGACACAGCGTTCCCCAGACAGACCTCATAAAGTAACACAGTGTTCCCCAGACAGACCTCATAAAGTAACACAGTGTTCCCCAGACAGACATAAAGTAACACAGTGTTCCCCAGACAGACATAAAGTAACACAGCGTTCCCCAGACAGACCTCATAAAGTAACACAGCGTTCCCCAGACAGACCTCATAAAGTAACACAGTGTTCCCCAGACAGACATAAAGTAACACAGTGTTCCCCAGACAGACATAAAGTAACACAGCGTTCCCCAGACAGACCTCATAAAGTAACACAGCGTTCCCCAGACAGACATAAAGTAACACAGTGTTCCCCAGACAGACATAAAGTAACACAGCGTTCCCCAGACAGACCTCATAAAGTAACACAGCGTTCCCCAGACAGACCTCATAAAGTAACACAGCGTTCCCCAGACAGACCTCATAAAGTAACACAGCGTTCCCCAGACAGACCTCATAAAGTAACACAGTGTTCCCCAGACAGACCTCATAAAGTAACACAGCGTTCCCCAGACAGACCTCATAAAGTAACACAGTGTTCCCCAGACAGACCTCATAAAGTAACACAGTGTTCCCCAGACAGACCTCATAAAGTAACACAGCGTTCCCCAGACAGACCTCATAAAGTAACACAGCGTTCCCCAGACAGACCTCATAAAGTAACACAGCGTTCCCCAGACAGACCTCATAAAGTAACACAGCGTTCCCCAGACAGACCTCATAAAGTAACACAGCGTTCCCCAGACAGACCTCATAAAGTAACACAGTGTTCCCCAGACAGACCTCATAAAGTAACACAGCGTTCCCCAGACAGACCTCATAAAGTAACACAGCGTTCCCCAGACAGACATAAAGTAACACAGCGTTCCCCAGACAGACCTCATAAAGTAACACAGCGTTCCCCAGACAGACCTCATAAAGTAACACAGCGTTCCCCAGACAGACCTCATAAAGTAACACAGCGTTCCCCAGACAGACCTCATAAAGTAACACAGCGTTCCCCAGACAGACCTCATAAAGTAACACAGCGTTCCCCAGACAGACATAAAGTAACACAGCGTTCCCCAGACAGACCTCATAAAGTAACACAGTGTTCCCCAGACAGACCTCATAAAGTAACACAGCGTTCCCCAGACAGACCTCATAAAGTAACACAGTGTTCCCCAGACAGACCTCATAAAGTAACACAGCGTTCCCCAGACAGACCTCATAAAGTAACACAGCGTTCCCCAGACAGACCTCATAAAGTAACACAGTGTTCCCCAGACAGACCTCATAAAGTAACACAGTGTTCCCCAGACAGACCTCATAAAGTAACACAGCGTTCCCCAGACAGACATAAAGTAACACAGCGTTCCCCAGACAGACATAAAGTAACACAGCGTTCCCCAGACAGACCTCATAAAGTAACACAGCGTTCCCCAGACAGACATAAAGTAACACAGCGTTCCCCAGACAGACCTCATAAAGTAACACAGTGTTCCCCAGACAGACCTCATAAAGTAACACAGCGTTCCCCAGACAGACCTCATGAAGTAACACAGCGTTCCCCAGACCTCATAAAGTAACACAGCGTTCCCCAGACAGACCTCATAAAGTAACACAGCGTTCCCCAGACCTCATAAAGTAACACAGCGTTCCCCAGACAGACCTCATAAAGTAACACAGCGTTCCCCAGACAGACCTCATAAAGTAACACAGCGTTCCCCAGACAGACCTCATAAAGTAACACAGCGTTCCCCAGACAGACCTCATAAAGTAACACAGCGTTCCCCAGACCTCATAAAGTAACACAGCGTTCCCCAGACCTCATAAAGTAACACAGCGTTCCCCAGACAGACCTCATAAAGTAACACAGCGTTCCCCAGACCTCATAAAGTAACACAGCGTTCCCCAGACAGACCTCATAAAGTAACACAGCGTTCCCCAGACAGACCTCATAAAGTAACACAGCGTTCCCCAGACAGACCTCATAAAGTAACACAGCGTTCCCCAGACAGACCTCATAAAGTAACACAGCGTTCCCCAGACAGACATAAAGTAACACAGCGTTCCCCAGACAGACCTCATAAAGTAACACAGCGTTCCCCAGACAGACCTCATAAAGTAACACAGCGTTCCCCAGACAGACCTCATAAAGTAACACAGCGTTCCCCAGACAGACATAAAGTAACACAGCGTTCCCCAGACAGACCTCATAAAGTAACACAGCGTTCCCCAGACAGACCTCATAAAGTAACACAGTGTTCCCCAGACAGACCTCATAAAGTAACACAGCGTTCCCCAGACCTCATAAAGTAACACAGCGTTCCCCAGACAGACATAAAGTAACACAGCGTTCCCCAGACAGACCTCATAAAGTAACACAGCGTTCCCCAGACAGACCTCATAAAGTAACACAGCGTTCCCCAGACAGACCTCATAAAGTAACACAGCGTTCCCCAGACAGACCTCATAAAGTAACACAGTGTTCCCCAGACAGACATAAAGTAACACAGCGTTCCCCAGACAGACATAAAGTAACACAGCGTTCCCCAGACAGACCTCATAAAGTAACACAGCGTTCCCCAGACAGACCTCATAAAGTAACACAGTGTTCCCCAGACAGACCTCATAAAGTAACACAGCGTTCCCCAGACAGACCTCATAAAGTAACACAGCGTTCCCCAGACAGACCTCATAAAGTAACACAGCGTTCCCCAGACAGACCTCATAAAGTAACACAGCGTTCCCCAGACAGACCTCATAAAGTAACACAGCGTTCCCCAGACAGACCTCATGAAGTAACACAGCGTTCCCCAGACCTCATAAAGTAACACAGCGTTCCCCAGACAGACCTCATAAAGTAACACAGCGTTCCCCAGACAGACCTCATAAAGTAACACAGCGTTCCCCAGACAGACCTCATGAAGTAACACAGCGTTCCCCAGACAGACCTCATAAAGTAACACAGCGTTCCCCAGACAGACATGAAGTAACACAGCGTTCCCCAGACCTCATAAAGTAACACAGCGTTCCCCAGACAGACCTCATAAAGTAACACAGCGTTCCCCAGACAGACCTCATAAAGTAACACAGTGTTCCCCAGACAGACCTCATAAAGTAACACAGCGTTCCCCAGACAGACCTCATAAAGTAACACAGTGTTCCCCAGACAGACCTCATAAAGTAACACAGTGTTCCCCAGACAGACCTCATAAAGTAACACAGCGTTCCCCAGACAGACCTCATAAAGTAACACAGCGTTCCCCAGACAGACCTCATAAAGTAACACAGCGTTCCCCAGACAGACCTCATAAAGTAACACAGCGTTCCCCAGACAGACCTCATAAAGTAACACAGCGTTCCCCAGACAGACCTCATAAAGTAACACAGTGTTCCCCAGACAGACCTCATAAAGTAACACAGCGTTCCCCAGACAGACCTCATAAAGTAACACAGCGTTCCCCAGACAGACATAAAGTAACACAGCGTTCCCCAGACAGACCTCATAAAGTAACACAGCGTTCCCCAGACAGACCTCATAAAGTAACACAGCGTTCCCCAGACAGACCTCATAAAGTAACACAGCGTTCCCCAGACAGACCTCATAAAGTAACAGCGTTCCCCAGACAGACCTCATAAAGTAACACAGCGTTCCCCAGACAGACATAAAGTAACACAGCGTTCCCCAGACAGACCTCATAAAGTAACACAGTGTTCCCCAGACAGACCTCATAAAGTAACACAGCGTTCCCCAGACAGACCTCATAAAGTAACACAGCGTTCCCCAGACAGACATAAAGTAACACAGCGTTCCCCAGACAGACATAAAGTAACACAGCGTTCCCCAGACAGACCTCATGAAGTAACACAGCGTTCCCCAGACAGACATAAAGTAACACAGCGTTCCCCAGACAGACCTCATAAAGTAACACAGTGTTCCCCAGACAGACCTCATAAAGTAACACAGCGTTCCCCAGACAGACCTCATGAAGTAACACAGCGTTCCCCAGACCTCATAAAGTAACACAGCGTTCCCCAGACAGACCTCATAAAGTAACACAGCGTTCCCCAGACCTCATAAAGTAACACAGCGTTCCCCAGACAGACCTCATAAAGTAACACAGCGTTCCCCAGACAGACCTCATAAAGTAACACAGCGTTCCCCAGACAGACCTCATAAAGTAACACAGCGTTCCCCAGACCTCATAAAGTAACACAGCGTTCCCCAGACCTCATAAAGGGGGCGACTGTGGCTCAAGAGGTAGAGCAGGTCGTCCAATGATCCATGGGTCGGCGGTTCGAATCCCGGCTCCTCCTGGCTACATGTCGAAGTGTCCTTGGGCAAGACACTGAACCCCAAATTGCTCCCGATGTGCTGGTTGGTACCTTGCATGGCTTCCGCCGCAATCGGTGTATGAATGTGTGTGTGAATGGGTGAATGTAATGCACAATCTATGTAAAGCGCCTTGGATAAAGGCGCTATATAAATGCACCATTTACCATTTTATAAAGTAACACAGCGTTCCCCAGACAGACCTCATAAAGTAACACAGCGTTCCCCAGACCTCATAAAGTAACACAGCGTTCCCCAGACAGACCTCATAAAGTAACACAGCGTTCCCCAGACAGACCTCATAAAGTAACACAGCGTTCCCCAGACAGACCTCATAAAGTAACACAGCGTTCCCCAGACAGACATAAAGTAACACAGCGTTCCCCAGACAGACCTCATAAAGTAACACAGCGTTCCCCAGACAGACCTCATAAAGTAACACAGCGTTCCCCAGACAGACCTCATAAAGTAACACAGCGTTCCCCAGACAGACATAAAGTAACACAGCGTTCCCCAGACAGACCTCATAAAGTAACACAGCGTTCCCCAGACAGACCTCATAAAGTAACACAGTGTTCCCCAGACAGACCTCATAAAGTAACACAGCGTTCCCCAGACCTCATAAAGTAACACAGCGTTCCCCAGACAGACATAAAGTAACACAGCGTTCCCCAGACAGACCTCATAAAGTAACACAGCGTTCCCCAGACAGACCTCATAAAGTAACACAGCGTTCCCCAGACAGACCTCATAAAGTAACACAGCGTTCCCCAGACAGACCTCATAAAGTAACACAGTGTTCCCCAGACAGACATAAAGTAACACAGCGTTCCCCAGACAGACATAAAGTAACACAGCGTTCCCCAGACAGACCTCATAAAGTAACACAGCGTTCCCCAGACAGACCTCATAAAGTAACACAGCGTTCCCCAGACAGACCTCATAAAGTAACACAGCGTTCCCCAGACAGACCTCATAAAGTAACACAGCGTTCCCCAGACAGACCTCATAAAGTAACACAGCGTTCCCCAGACAGACCTCATGAAGTAACACAGCGTTCCCCAGACCTCATAAAGTAACACAGCGTTCCCCAGACAGACCTCATAAAGTAACACAGCGTTCCCCAGACAGACCTCATAAAGTAACACAGCGTTCCCCAGACAGACCTCATGAAGTAACACAGCGTTCCCCAGACAGACCTCATAAAGTAACACAGCGTTCCCCAGACAGACATGAAGTAACACAGCGTTCCCCAGACCTCATAAAGTAACACAGCGTTCCCCAGACAGACCTCATAAAGTAACACAGCGTTCCCCAGACAGACCTCATAAAGTAACACAGCGTTCCCCAGACAGACCTCATGAAGTAACACAGCGTTCCCCAGACAGACCTCATAAAGTAACACAGCGTTCCCCAGACAGACCTCATGAAGTAACACAGCGTTCCCCAGACAGACCTCATAAAGTAACACAGCGTTCCCCAGACAGACCTCATGAAGTAACACAGCGTTCCCCAGACAGACCTCATAAAGTAACACAGCGTTCCCCAGACAGACCTCATAAAGTAACACAGCGTTCCCCAGACAGACCTCATGAAGTAACACAGCGTTCCCCAAACAGACCTCATAAAGTAACACAGCGTTCCCCAGACAGACATAAAGTAACACAGCGTTCCCCAGACAGACATAAAGTAACACAGCGTTCCCCAGACAGACCTCATAAAGTAACACAGCGTTCCTCAGACAGACCTCATAAAGTAACACAGCGTTCCCCAGACAGACCTCATAAAGTAACACAGCGTTCCCCAGACAGACCTCATAAAGTAACACAGCGTTCCCCAGACAGACCTCATAAAGTAACACAGCGTTCCCCAGACAGACCTCATAAAGTAACACAGCGTTCCCCAGACAGACCTCATGAAGTAACACAGCGTTCCCCAGACCTCATAAAGTAACACAGCGTTCCCCAGACAGACCTCATAAAGTAACACAGCGTTCCCCAGACAGACATAAAGTAACACAGCGTTCCCCAGACAGACATAAAGTAACACAGCGTTCCCCAGACAGACCTCATAAAGTAACACAGCGTTCCCCAGACAGACCTCATGAAGTAACACAGCGTTCCCCAGACAGACCTCATAAAGTAACACAGCGTTCCCCAGACAAACCTCATAAAGTAACACAGCGTTCCCCAGACAGACATGAAGTAACACAGCGTTCCCCAGACCTCATAAAGTAACACAGCGTTCCCCAGACAGACCTCATAAAGTAACACAGCGTTCCCCAGACAGACATGAAGTAACACAGCGTTCCCCAGACCTCATAAAGTAACACAGCGTTCCCCAGACAGACATGAAGTAACACAGCGTTCCCCAGACCTCATAAAGTAACACAGCGTTCCCCAGACAGACCTCATAAAGTAACACAGCGTTCCCCAGACAGACATAAAGTAACACAGCGTTCCCCAGACAGACCTCATAAAGTAACACAGCGTTCCCCAGACAGACCTCATAAAGTAACACAGCGTTCCCCAGACAGACCTCATAAAGTAACACAGCGTTCCCCAGACAGACATAAAGTAACACAGCGTTCCCCAGACAGACATGAAGTAACACAGCGTTCCCCAGACCTCATAAAGTAACACAGCGTTCCCCAGACAGACCTCATAAAGTAACACAGTGTTCCCCAGACAGACCTCATAAAGTAACACAGCGTTCCCCAGACCTCATAAAGTAACACAGCGTTCCCCAGACAGACCTCATAAAGTAACACAGCGTTCCCCAGACAGACCTCATAAAGTAACACAGCGTTCCCCAGACAGACCTCATGAAGTAACACAGCGTTCCCCAGACAGACCTCATAAAGTAACACAGCGTTCCCCAGACAGACATGAAGTAACACAGCGTTCCCCAGACCTCATAAAGTAACACAGCGTTCCCCAGACAGACCTCATAAAGTAACACAGCGTTCCCCAGACAGACCTCATAAAGTAACACAGCGTTCCCCAGACAGACCTCATGAAGTAACACAGCGTTCCCCAGACAGACCTCATAAAGTAACACAGCGTTCCCCAGACAGACCTCATGAAGTAACACAGCGTTCCCCAGACAGACCTCATAAAGTAACACAGCGTTCCCCAGACAGACCTCATGAAGTAACACAGCGTTCCCCAGACAGACCTCATAAAGTAACACAGCGTTCCCCAGACAGACCTCATAAAGTAACACAGCGTTCCCCAGACAGACCTCATGAAGTAACACAGCGTTCCCCAGACAGACCTCATAAAGTAACACAGCGTTCCCCAGACAGACATAAAGTAACACAGCGTTCCCCAGACAGACATAAAGTAACACAGCGTTCCCCAGACAGACCTCATAAAGTAACACAGCGTTCCTCAGACAGACCTCATAAAGTAACACAGCGTTCCCCAGACAGACCTCATAAAGTAACAAACGTTCCCCAGACAGACCTCATAAAGTAACACAGCGTTCCCCAGACAGACCTCATAAAGTAACACAGCGTTCCCCAGACAGACCTCATAAAGTAACACAGCGTTCCCCAGACAGACCTCATAAAGTAACACAGCGTTCCCCAGACAGACCTCATGAAGTAACACAGCGTTCCCCAGACCTCATAAAGTAACACAGCGTTCCCCAGACAGACCTCATAAAGTAACACAGCGTTCCCCAGACAGACATAAAGTAACACAGCGTTCCCCAGACAGACCTCATAAAGTAACACAGCGTTCCCCAGACAGACCTCATGAAGTAACACAGCGTTCCCCAGACAGACCTCATAAAGTAACACAGCGTTCCCCAGACAGACCTCATAAAGTAACACAGCGTTCCCCAGACAGACATGAAGTAACACAGCGTTCCCCAGACCTCATAAAGTAACACAGCGTTCCCCAGACAGACCTCATAAAGTAACACAGCGTTCCCCAGACAGACATGAAGTAACACAGCGTTCCCCAGACCTCATAAAGTAACACAGCGTTCCCCAGACAGACCTCATAAAGTAACACAGCGTTCCCCAGACAGACCTCATAAAGTAACACAGCGTTCCCCAGACAGACATAAAGTAACACAGCGTTCCCCAGACAGACCTCATAAAGTAACACAGCGTTCCCCAGACAGACCTCATAAAGTAACACAGCGTTCCCCAGACAGACCTCATAAAGTAACACAGCGTTCCCCAGACAGACATAAAGTAACACAGCGTTCCCCAGACAGACATGAAGTAACACAGCGTTCCCCAGACCTCATAAAGTAACACAGCGTTCCCCAGACAGACCTCATAAAGTAACACAGTGTTCCCCAGACAGACCTCATAAAGTAACACAGCGTTCCCCAGACCTCATAAAGTAACACAGCGTTCCCCAGACAGACCTCATAAAGTAACACAGCGTTCCCCAGACAGACCTCATAAAGTAACACAGCGTTCCCCAGACAGACCTCATGAAGTAACACAGCGTTCCCCAGACAGACCTCATAAAGTAACACAGCGTTCCCCAGACAGACATGAAGTAACACAGCGTTCCCCAGACCTCATAAAGTAACACAGCGTTCCCCAGACAGACCTCATAAAGTAACACAGCGTTCCCCAGACAGACCTCATAAAGTAACACAGCGTTCCCCAGACAGACCTCATGAAGTAACACAGCGTTCCCCAGACAGACCTCATAAAGTAACACAGCGTTCCCCAGACAGACCTCATGAAGTAACACAGCGTTCCCCAGACAGACCTCATAAAGTAACACAGCGTTCCCCAGACAGACCTCATGAAGTAACACAGCGTTCCCCAGACAGACCTCATAAAGTAACACAGCGTTCCCCAGACAGACCTCATAAAGTAACACAGCGTTCCCCAGACAGACCTCATGAAGTAACACAGCGTTCCCCAGACAGACCTCATAAAGTAACACAGCGTTCCCCAGACAGACATAAAGTAACACAGCGTTCCCCAGACAGACATAAAGTAACACAGCGTTCCCCAGACAGACCTCATAAAGTAACACAGCGTTCCTCAGACAGACCTCATAAAGTAACACAGCGTTCCCCAGACAGACCTCATAAAGTAACAAACGTTCCCCAGACAGACCTCATAAAGTAACACAGCGTTCCCCAGACAGACCTCATAAAGTAACACAGCGTTCCCCAGACAGACCTCATAAAGTAACACAGCGTTCCCCAGACAGACCTCATAAAGTAACACAGCGTTCCCCAGACAGACCTCATGAAGTAACACAGCGTTCCCCAGACCTC
>NW_027637820.1:0-2500 GCF_951216825.1 Electrona antarctica | reverse complement strand
TGCTGGTCATCGCGCTGCCCGTTCCCGTCATCGTGTCCAACTTCAGCCGGATCTACCACCAGAACCAGAGGGCGGACAAGAGGCGCGCGCAGAAGATGCAGGTGAGGAACACGAACACTGTGTTGGTTTAGACCAGTGGTCCCATGGGGGTCCGGTCCAGGGGGTCCCAGAGTGGGGTCCGGGGACCCCCAGGGGTCCTTAAGGGAGGTCCGGGGACCCCCAGGGGTCCTTAAGGGAGGTCCAGGGGTTCCCAGAGTGGGGTCCAGGGACCCGGGTCCTTAAGGGAGGTCCAGGGGGTCCCCAGCTAAATGGTAGTTTGGAACCAAATGGACCTTTATGGGTCTGTAACTCTGAGAGTGTACAAATGGAACCAAATGGACCATTTGTACACTCTCAGAGTAAAAACATTGATTTTACAATATAAATTGGGGTCTCAGAGATAGAAATTCCATTAAATGGGGACCCCCAGTTTGACATGCAGTCATGTCAAACTGGGGGTCCTTGAAATTAAACGGGTTGAGAATCACTGCTAGAGCCGTAAGAATCTTCCCTTATGGGGGGTCCCTGGCATATCCTTCTCTTATGGGGGGTCCCTGGCATATCTCTTATGGGGGGTCCCTGGCATATCTCTTATGGGGGGACCCTGGCATATCCTTCTCTTATGGGGGGTCCCTGGCATATCCTTCTCTTATGGGGGGTCCCTGGTATATTGTAGCATATACTTATAATATGGTTGGGACCAGTACTGCTGTCAGAAGTAGGTGTAGTGGTAGAAGGAATTTGCATTGAAATCATAAAGAACCCAGGAGACTGAAAATTATGCTTAATATGATATTATTATTGAAGAAAACAAAAGTAACATAAACAATCAATCGGATATCAATCGGATATAAAACAAAGTAATTCGACCCAAAAGTTGCAGTCAGTCAGAGTCAATTGTCCAAAGTCATTCAAGGTCAGAGGGGTAATGTGTGAGGCAGTGTTCTGAGTGTATGGAGTAGTTATGGGGGGGGGGGGGAAGTGTGTGTTTGTGTGAATCAGGTTGTTCTTGGACTTAGCTCGCCATTGTGTTCAACTGTTCATCATCATCATCATCATCATGGGGTTTCAAAAACCTGGCCTGAACACAAAAAGGCCAAATTAAATATCTTGTCAAAATAACAATAAAGGTAGCCGATCTACAAGCATACAAAACAAGCATTTACAAATGTAAAATCAAATAGTTTCAAACATCAAATGAAAATAACCAAACAAAACAATTCAAACATTTCAAACAACTGGTGTGACTGAGTGAGTGAGTGAGTGATCGGTGTGATGAGCTGTGACCTGATGCAGATGGCACCGTGACCATACAAACAGGGATGCAAATATAAAAAATTATAAACCTGGGTTACAATATCCTTCTCTTATGGGGGTCCCTGGCATATCCTTCTCTTATGGGGGGGTCCCTGGCATATCCTTCTCTTATGGGGGTCCCTGGCATATCCTTCTCTTATGGGGGTCCCTGGCATATCCTTCTCTTATGGGGGTCCCTGGCATATCCTTCTCTTATGGGGGTCCCTGGCATATCCTTCTCTTATGGGGGTCCCTGGCATATCCTTCTCTTATGGGGGTCCCTGGCATATCCTTCTCTTATGGGGGGTCCCTGGCATATCCTTCTCTTATGGGGGGTCCCTGGCATATCCTTCTCTTATGGGGGGTCCCTGGCATATCCTTCTCTTATGGGGGGTCCCTGGCATATCCTTCTCTTATGGGGGGTCCCTGGCATATCCTTCTCTTATGGGGGTCCCTGGCATATCCTTCTCTTATGGGGGGTCCCTGGCATATCCTTATGGGGGGTCCCTGGCATATCCTTCTCTTATGGGGGTCCCTGGCATATCCTTCTCTTATGGGGGGTCCCTGGCATATCCTTCTCTTATGGGGGGTCCCTGGCATATCCTTATGGGGGGTCCCTGGCATATCCTTCTCTTATGGGGGGTCCCTGGCATATCCTTCTCTTATGGGGGGTCCCTGGCATATCCTTATGGGGGGTCCCTGGCATATCCTTCTCTTATGGGGGGTCCCTGGCATATCCTTCTCTTATGGGGGGTCCCTGGCATATCCTTCTCTTATGGGGGGTCCCTGGCATATCCTTCTCTTATGGGGGTCCCTGGCATATCCTTCTCTTATGGGGGGTCCCTGGCATATCCTTATGGGGGGTCCCTGGCATATCCTTCTCTTATGGGGGTCCCTGGCATATCCTTCTCTTATGGGGGGTCCCTGGCATATCCTTCTCTTATGGGGGGTCCCTGGCATATCCTTCTCTTATGGGGGGTCCCTGGCATATCCTTCTCTTATGGGGGGTCCCTGGCATATCCTTCTCTTATGGGGGGTCCCTGGCATATCCTTCTCTTATGGGGGTCCCTGGCATATCCTTCTCTTATGGGGGGTCCCTGGCATATCCTTATGGGGGGTCCCTGGCATATCCTTATGGGGGGTCCCTGGCATATCCTTATGGGGG